>NC_142802.1:62389610-62620718 GCF_049724085.1 Artemia sp. Qi Xiang Cuo | reverse complement strand
AAAAAAACTCCAATGCAGTGTACCATACGAATAATCGAGTTAAAGATTAAAATAGAAATCAAGTGAAGTTCATTTTAAGGAAATATCAAAAAGTTGCATAAAGATATTTAATTGATTACCTACTATTAATTACTCTCCTGCGGATTGAACTTTCAAAGGATTTTCACGTAATCTCTTAACCATTTGTTTGTCTTTTAACAATCATGATAAAGAGAATTAGTTGGGGAATCAAATAAAACTCCAATGCAGTTTAACATTGGAGTAATTGACTTAAAGATTAAAATAGAAATCAAGTGAAGTTCATTTTAATGAAATATCAAAAATTCGAAAAAATATATTTAATTTATTACCTACTATTAATTACTATCATGCGGATTGAACTTTCAAAGGATTTTCAAGTAATCTCTTAACCATTTGTTTGTCTTTTAACAATCATGATAAAGAAAATTAGTTGTGTACTCAAATAAAACTCCAATGCAGTGTACCATTGGAGTAATCGACTTAAAGATTAAAATAGAAATCAAGTGAAGTTCATTTTAAGGAAATATCAAAAAGTCACATAAATATATTTAATTGATTACCTACTATGAATTACTCTCATGCGGATTGAACTTTCAAAGGATTTTCACTCAATTTCTTAACCTTTTGTTTTTATTTTAATATTCATGATAAATATAATTAGTTGGTGAATAAAAAAAAAACTCCAATGCTTTTTAACATTCAAATAATCGACTTAAATATTAAAATAGACATCAAGTGAAGTTCAATTTAAGGAAATATAAAAAATTCGCATAAATATATTTAATTGATTACCTAATATTTATTACTATCATGCGGATTGAACTTTAAAAGTATTTTCACGCAATCTATTAAAATTTTTTTTGTCTTTTAATATTAAATAGAAATATAATTTGGTTTGTACTAAAAAATAAACTCCAAAGCTGTTTAACATTGGAATAATTGACTTAAATATTAAAATATAAAACAAGAGAAGTTCAATTTAATGAAATATAAAAAATTCGCATAAATATATTTAATTGATTACCTACTATGAATTACTATCCTGCGGATTGAACTTTAAAAGGATTTTAACGTAATATATTAACCATTTGTTTGTCTTTTAATAATCAAGATAAAGTTAAATTGTTGTTTACTAAAAAATAAAATACAAACATGTTTAACATTCTAATAAGTGACATAAAGATTAAAAGATAAATCAAGTGAAGTTCAATTTAATGAAATATCAAAAAGACGAATAAATATATTTAATTTATTACCTACTATTAATTACTCTCATGCGGATTGAACTTTCAAAGTATTTTCAAGCAATCTCTTAACAATTTGTTTGTCTTTTAATAATCATGATAAAGAAAATTAGTTGGGGAATCAAAAAAAACTCCAATGCAGTTTACCATTGGAGTAATCGACTTAAAGATTAAAATAGAAATCAAGTGAAGTTCATTTTAAGGAAATATCAACAAGTCGCAAAAATATATTTAATTGATTACCTACTATTAATTACTCTCATGTGGATTGAACTTTCAAAGTATTTTCAAGCAATCTCTTAACCATTTGTTTTTCTTTTAACAATCATGATAAAGAAAATAAGTTGGTGAATCAAAAAAAACTCCACTGCAGTTTAACATTGGAGTAATAGAATTAAAGATTAAAATAGAAATCAAGTGAAGTTCATTTTAAGGAAATATCAAAAAGTCGCATAAATATATTTAATTGATTACCTAATATGAATTACTCTCATGTTTATTTAACTTTCAAAGTATTTTCACGTAATCTCTTAACAATTTGTTTGTCTTTTAACAATCATGATAAAGATAATTAGTTGGGGAATCAAAAAAAACTCCAATGCAGTGTACCATAGGAGTAATCGACTTAAAGATTAAAATAGAAATCAAGTGAAGTTCATTTTAATGAAATATCAACAAGTCGCATAAATATATTTAATTGATTACCTACTATGAATTACTATCCTGCAGATTTAACTTTCAAAGGATTTTCACGCAATCTATTAACCTTTTTTTTTTCTTTTAATAATCAATATAAATATAATTTTTTGGTGAATAAAAAAAAAACTCCAATGCTCTTTACCATTCAAATAATCGACTTAAAGATTAAAATAGACATCAAGTGAAGTTCAATTTAAGGAAATATCAAAAAGACGCATAAATATATTTAATTGATTACATACTATGAATTACTATCATGCGGATTGAACTTTCAAAGGATTTTCAAGTAATCTCTTAACTATTTGTTTGTCTTTTAACAATCATGATAAAGAAAATTAGTTGGGGAATCAAATAAAACTCCAATGCATTTTACCATTCGAGTAATCGACATAAAGATTAAAATAGAAATAAAGTGAAGTTCATTTTAAGGAAATATAAACAAGTCTAATAAATATATTTAATTGATTACCTACTATGAATTACTCTCATGCGGATTGAACTTTCAAAGGATTTTCACGCAATCTCTTAACCATTTGTTTGTCTTTTAACAATCATTATAAAGATAATTAGTTGGGTAATCAAAAAAAACTCCAATGCAGTGTAACATTCGAATAATCGACTTAAAGATTAAAATAGAAATCAATTGAAGTTCATTTTAATAAAAAATCAAAAAGTCGCAAAAAGATAGTTAATAGTTTTTATAATATGAATTAATATCATGCGGATTGAACTTTCAATGTATTTTAAAGTAATATATTAACCATTTGTTTGTCTTTTAATAATCATGATAAAGATAATTAGTTGGGGAATCAAAAAAAAATCCAATGCAGTGTAACAAAAGAATAATATAGTTAAAGATTAAAATAGAAATCAAGTGAAGTTCATTTTAAGAACAAATAAACAAGTCTCCTAAAGATATTTAATTGATTATCTACTATGAATTACTCTCATATGGATTGAACTTTCAAATTATTTTAAAGTAATCTCTTAACAATTTGTTTTTCTTTTAACAATCATGATAAAGAGAATTAGTTGGGTAATCAAAAAAAACTCCAATGCAGTGTACCATTGGAATAATCTACTTAAATATTAAAATAGAAATCAAGTGAAGTTAATTTTAAGGAAATATCAACAATTCGCATAAATATATTTAATTGATTACCTACTATGAATTACTCTCATGCGGATTGAACTGTCAAAGGATTTTAACGAAATTTCTTAACCATTTTTTTGTCTTTTATTATTAATTATAAAGATAATTAGTTGGGGAATAAAAAAAAAACTACAATGCTGTTTACCATTGTAATAATTGACTGAAATATTAAAATAGAAATAAAGTGAAGTTAAATTTAATGAAATATAAAAAAGTCACATAAATATATTTAATTGATTACCTACTATTAATTAATCTCATGCGGATTGAACTTTCAAAGTATTTTCACGTAATCTCTTAACCATTTGTTTGTCTTTTAATAATCATGATAAAGATAATTAGTTGGGGAATCAAAAAAACTCCAATGCAGTGGACCATTCGAATAATCGAGTTAAAGATTAAAATAGAAATCAAGAGAAGTTCATTTTAAGAAAAAATCAACAAGTCGCATAAAGATATCTAATTGATAATCTACTATGAATTACTATCATGTGGATTTAACTTTCAAAGGATTTTCAAGCAATCTCTTAACCATTTGTTTGTCTTTTAATAATCATGATAAAGAGAAAAAGTTGGGGAATCAAAAAAAACTCCAATGCTGTGTACCATACGAATAATCGAGATAAAGATTAAAATAGAAATCAAGTGAAGTTCATTTTAAGGAAATATCAACAAGTTGCATATAGATATTTAATTGATTACCTACTATTAATCACTCTCATGCGGATTGAACTTTCAAAGGATTTTCACGTAATCTCTTAACCATTTGTTTGTCTTTTAATAATCATGATAAAGAGTCTTAGTTGGGGAATAAAAAAATACTCCAATGCAGTGTACCAAACGAATAATCGAGTTAAAGATTAAAATAGAAATCAAGTGAAGTTAATTTTTAGAAAAAATCAACAAGTCTCATAAAGATATTTAATTGATTATCTACTATGAATTACTATCATGTGGATTGAATTTTCAAAGGATTTTCAAGTAATCTCTTAACTATGTGTTTTTATTTTAAAAATCATGATAAATATAATTTGTTGGGTAATAAAAAAAAACTCCAATGCAGTGTACCATACGAATAATCGACTTAAAGATTAAAATAGAAATCAAGTGAAGTTCATTTTAAGAAAAAATCAACAAGTCGCATAAAGATATTTAATTGATTATCTACTATGAATTACTCTCATGCGGATTGAAATTTCAAAGGATTTTCAAGCAATCTCTTAACCATTTGTTTGTCTTTTAATAATCATTATAAAGATAATTAGTTGGGTAATAAAAAAAAACTCTAATGCAGTGTACCAAACTAATAATCGACTTAAAAATTAAAATAGAAATCAAGTGAAGTTCATTTTAAGAAAAAATCAACAAGTCGCATAAAGATATTTAATTGATTATCTACTATGAATTACTCTCATACTGATTGAACTTTCAAAGGATTTTAAAGTAATCTCTTAACCATTTGTTTGTCTTTTAATAATCATGATAAAGAGAATAAGTTTGGGAATCAAAAAAAACTCCAATGCTGTGTACCATACGAATAATCGAGTTAAAGATTAAAATAGAAATCAAGTGAAGTTCATTTTAATAAAATATCAAAAAGTCACATAAATATTTTTAATTGATTACATACTATGAATCACTCTCATGCTTATTGAACTTTCAAAGGATTTTCAATTAATCTCTTAACCATTTGTTTGTCTTTTAATAATCATGATAAATAGAAATAGTTGGGGAATCAAAAAAAACTCCAATGCAGTGTACAATACGAATAATCGAGTTAAAGATTAAAATAGAAATCAAGTGAAGTTCATTTTAAGAAAAAATCAACAAGTTTCCTAAAGATATCTAATTGATTATCTACTATGAATTACTATCATGTGGATTGAACTTTCAAAGGATTTTAAAGTAATCTCTTAACCATTTGTTTGTCTTTTAATAATCATGATAAAGAGAATAAGTTGGGGAATAGAAAAAAACTCCAATGCTGTGTACCAAACGAATAATCGAGTTAAAGATTAAAATAGAAATCAAGTTAAGTTCATTTTAAGAAAAAATAAACAAGTCTCATAAAGATATTTAATTGATTATCTACTATGAATTACTCTCATGCGGATTGAACTTTCAAAGGATTTTCAAGCAATCTATTAAATATTTTTTTTTCTTTTAATACTCATGATACATAGAAATAGTTGGTGAATCAAAAAAAAACGCTGATGCAGTATACAAAACGAATAATTTACTTAAAAAATAAAAAAGAAATAAAGATAAGTGAAATATAATAAAATATCAAAAAGTCGCATAAAGATATTTAATTTATTATCTACTATGAATTACTCTCATTTGGATTGAACTTTCAAAGGATGTTAAAGTAATCTCTTAACCATTTGTTTTTCTTTTAATAATCATGATAAAGATACAAAGTTGGGGAAACAAAAAAAACTCCGATACTGTGTACCATACGAATAATCGAGTTAAAGATTAAAATATAAATCAAGTGAAGTTCATTTTAAGAAAAAATAAAAAAGTCGCATAAAGATATTTAATTGATTATCTACTATTAATTACTATCATATGGATTGAACTTTCAAATGATTTTAAAGTAATCTCTTAACCATTTGTTTGTCTTTTAATCATCATGATAAAGATAAAAAGTTGGGTAATCAAAAAAAACTCCAATGCAGTGTACCAAACTAATAATCGAGTTAAAGATTAAAATATAAATCAAGTGCAGTTCATTTTAAGAAAAAATAAACAAGTCGCATAAAGATATTTAATTGATTATCTACTATGAATTACTCTCATGTGGATTGAATTTTGAAAGGATTTTAAAGTAATCTCTTAACCATTTGTTTTTCTTTTAACAATAATTATAAAGAGAATTAGTTGGGGAATCAAAAAAAAACTCCAATGCAGTGTAACATACGAATAATCGACTTAAAGATTAAAATAGAAATCAAGTGAAGTTCATTTTAAGAAAAAATCAACAAGTCGCATAAAGATATTTAATTGATTATCTACTATGAATTACTCTCATGCGGATTGAACTTTCAAAGTATTTTCAAGCAATCTCTTAACCATTTTTTTGTATTTTAATACTCATGATAAAGAGTAATATTTGTTGAATCAAAAAAACGCCACTGCAATATACAATACGAATAATTTACTTAAAGATTAAAATATAAAACAAGATAAGTTAATTTTAATAAAATATTAACAATTCGCATACAGATATTTAATTGATTATATACTATTAATTAATCTCAGGCGGATTGAATTTTCAAAGGATTTTCAAGCAATCTCTTAACCATTTGTTTGTCTTTTAATAATCATGATAAAGAGAATTAGTTGGGGAATCAAAAAAAACTCCAATGCAGTGTACCATACGAATAATCGAGTTAAAGATTAAAATAGAAATCAAGTGAAGTTCATTTTAAGGAAATATAAAAAAGTTACATAAAGATATTTAATTGACTATCTACTATTAATTACTCTCATGCAGATTGAACTTTCAAAGGATTTTAAAGTAATCTCTTAACCATTTGTTTGTCTTTTAATAATCATGATAAAGAGAATAAGTTGGGGAATCAAAAAAAACTCCAATGCTGTGTACAATACGAATAATCGAGTTAAAGATTAAAATAGAAATCAAGTGAAGTTCATTTTAATGAAATATCAACAAGTCACATAAAGATATTTAATTGACTACCTACTATTAATTACTATCCTACGGATTGAACTTTCAAAGGATTTTCACGCAATCTATTAACAATTTTTTTGTATTTTAATAATAATTATAAAGATAATTAGTTGGGGAATAAAAAAAAAACTCAAATGCTATGGACCATTAGAATAAACTACTTAAAGATTAAAATATAAATCAAGTGCAGTTCATTTTTAGAAAAAATAAACAATTCTCATAAAGATATTTAATTGATTATATACTATGAATTACTATCATGTGGATTGAACTTTCAAAGTATTTTAAAGTAATCTCTTAACCATTTGTTTGTCTTTTAATAATCATGATAAAGAGACTAAGTTGGGGAATCGAAAAAAACTCCAATGCAGTGTACCAAACGAATAATCTAGTTAAAGATTAAAATAGAAATCAAGAGAAGTGCATTTTAAGAAAAAATCAACAAGTCTCCTAAAGATATATAATTGATTATCTACTATGAATATGAATTACTCTCATGCGGATTGAACTTTCAAAGGATTTTCAAGTAATCTCTTAACCATTTGTTTGTCTTTTAATAATCATGATAAAGAGAATTAGTTGGAAAAAGAAGTTATAATTGAAAAGATTAAAATAGAAATCAAGTGAATTACATTTTAAGAAAATATCAATAAGTCTCATAAAGATATTTAATTTATTATATACTATGAATTAATCTCATGCGGATTTAATTTTCAAAGTATTTTCAATCAATCTATTAAACATTTGTTTGTCTTTTAGTAATCAGGATAAAGAGAATTAGTTGGGGAATCAAAAAAAAACTCCAATGCAGTGTACCATACGAATAATCGACTTAAAGATTAAAATAGAAATCAAGTGAAGTTAATTTTAAGAAAAAATCAACAAGTCGCATAAAGATATTTAATTGATTATCTACTATTAATTACTATCATGCGGATTGAACTTTCAATGTATTTTCAATCAATCTCTTAACCATTTGTTTGTCTTTTAATAATAATGATAAAGAGAATTAGTTGGGGAATCAAAAAAAAACTCCAATGCAGTGTACCATACGAATAATCGATTTAAAGATTAAAATATAAATCAAGTGAAGTTCATTTTAAGAAAAAATCAACAAGTCTAATAAAGATATATAATTGATTATCTACTATGAATTACTATCATACGGATTGAAATTTCAAAGGATTTTCAAGTAATCTCTTAACCATTTGTTTGTCTTTTAATAATCATGATAAAGAGAATTAGTTGGGGAATAAAAAAAAACTCTAATGCAGTGTACCATACGAATAATCGAGTTAAAAATTAAAATAGAAATCAAGTGAAGTTCATTTTAAGAAAAAATCAACAAGTCGCATAAAGATATTTAATTGATTATCTACTATGAATTACTCTCATGCGGATTGAACTTTCAAAGGATTTTCAAGCAATCTCTTAACCATTTGTTTGTCTTTTAATAATCATTATAAATATAATTAGTTGGGGAATCAAAAAAAAAACTCCAATGCAGTTTACCATTGGAATAATCTACATATAGAATAAACTAGAAATAAAGTGTATAAATAATTAAGGATCACAATAAAACTCTACAAAATATTTTATTTTTACGACATTATAATTAGCTATATCATGCGTTAATTACAATCAATTTTTTTTATCGCAATCTCTTAAACAGCTTTGTTTAATTTACTATAATATTTAATGTGTATTATGGTGGGAATCAAAAAAAAACTACAATGATGAGGACACTTCGAAAATACTACATAAAGAATAAAAAAGAAATAAAGTGCATAACAATTAAAGGTAAAAAAAAAAATACGAATAAGTATAACTAATTGATTACATAATATGAATTACTCTCATACGTATTTAACTTTCAAAGGATTTTCACTAAATCTATTAACCATTTTTTTTTATTTTAATAATAATGATAAATATAATTATTTGTGGAATAAAAAATAAACTCCAATTCATTGTATCATACGAATAATCGACTTAAAGATTAAAATAGAAATCAAGTGAAGTTCATTTTAAGATAAAATCAACAAGTCCCATAAATATATTTAATTGATTACCTACAATCATTTTTTCTCCTGTGGATCAAACTTTCAAAGGATTCTTAAGCAATCTCTTAACCAATTGTTTACCATACGAATAATCGACTTAAAGATTAAAATAGAAATCAAGTGAAGTTCATTTTAAGAAAATATCAACAAGTCGCAAAAAGATATTTAATTGATTATCTACTATGAATTACTCTCTTACGTATTTAAATTTCAATGTATTTTCAAGCAATCTCTTAGCAATTTTTTTGTATTTTAATAATAATTATAAAGATAATTAGATGGGGAATAAAAAAAAAACTCAACTTCAGAGGATAATTGTAATAATAGACTTAAAGATTAAAATAGAAATCAAGTGCAGTTCATTTTAAGAAAAAATAAAACAGTCAAAGAAATATAACTAATTTATAATCTACTATTAATTACTATCATGCGGATTGAACATTCAAAGGATTTTCAAGTAATCTCTTAACCATTTTTTTGTCTTTTAATAATCATGATAAAAAGAATTAGTTTGGGAATAAAAAAAAAACTCCAATGCAGTGTACCATACGAATAATCGACTTAAAGATTAAAATAGAAATCAAGTGAAGTTCATTTTAAGAAAATATCAACAAGTCGCATAAAGATATTTAATTGATTATCTACTATTAATCACTATCATACGGATTGAATTTTCAAAGGATTTTCACGCAATTTCTTAACCATTTGTTTGTCTTTTAATAATCATGATAAAAAGAATTAGTTGGGGAATAAAAAAAAAAATCAAATGCTGTGGCCAAAACGAATAATCGAGTTAAAGATTAAAATAGAAATCAAGTGAAGTTCATTTTAAGGAAAAATCAACAAGTCCCATATATATATTTAATTTATTATCTACTATTAATTACTATCCTGCTTATTTAACTTTAAATGTATTTTAAAGAAATCTCTTACCCATTTTTTTGTCTTTTAATAATAATGATAAAGATATTTAGTTGGGGAATAAAAAAAAAACTCCAATGCTGTGGAACATTCGAATAATCGACTTAAATATTAAAAAAGAAATCAAGTGAAGTTCATTTTAAGATAAAATCAACAAGTCCCATAAATATATTTAATTGATTACCTACAATAATTTTTTCTCCTGTGGATCAAACTTTCAAAGGATTCTTAAGCAATCTCTTAACCAATTGTTTACCATACGAATAATCGACTTAAAGATTAAAATAGAAATCAAGTGAAGTTCATTTTAAGAAAATATCAACAAGTCGCATAAAGATATTTAATTGATTATCTACTATGAATTACTCTCATGCGGATTGAACTTTCAAAGGATTTTCAAGCAATCTCTTAACCATTTGTTTGTCTTTTAATAATCATGATAAAGAGAATTAGTTGGGTAATAAAAAATAAAAACAAATGCAGTGTACCAATCGAATAATCGACTGAAAGATTAAAATATAAATCAAGTGAAGTTCATTTTAAGAAAAAATCAACAAGTCCCATAAATATATTTAATTGATTACCTACAATCATTTTTTCTCCTGTGGATCAAACTTTCAAAGGATTCTTAAGCAATCTCTTAACCAATTGTTTACCATACGAATAATCGAGTTAAAGATTAAAATAGAAATCAAGTGAAGTTCATTTTAAGAAAAAATCAACAAGTCGCATAAAGATATTTAATTGATTATCTACTATGAATTACTATCATGCGTATTGAAATTTCAAAGTATTTTAAATCAATCTCTTAACCATTTGTTTGTATTTTATTAAGCATTATAAATATAATTTGTTGGGGAATCAAAAAAAAACTCCAATGCAGTGTACCATACGAATAATCGACTTAAAGATTAAAATAGAAATCAAGTGAAGTTCATTTTAAGATAAAATCAACAAGTCCCATAAATATATTTAATTGATTACCTACAATCATTTTTTCTCCTGTGGATCAAACTTTCAAAGGATTCTTAAGCAATCTCTTAACCAATTGTTTACCATACGAATAATCGACTTAAAGATTAAAATAGAAATCAAGTGAAGTTCATTTTAAGAAAATATCAACAAGTCGCAAAAAGATATTTAATTGATTATCTACTATGAATTACTCTCATGCGGATTGAACTTTCAAAGGATTTTCACGCAATCTCTTAAAAATTTTTTTTTATTTTAATAATCATTATAAAGAGAATTAGTTGGGGAATAAAAAAAAAACTACACTAAAATGTATCATTCGAATAATATACTTAAATATTAAAAGAGAAATCAAGAGCAGTTAATTTTTAGAAAAAATCAACAAGTCACCTAAGGATATCTAATTGATAACCTACTATGAATTACTATCATAAGGATTTAATTTTCAAAGGATTTTCAAGCAATCTCTTAACTATTTTTTTGTCTTTTAATAATCATGATAAAGAGAATTAGTTGGGGAATAAAAAAAAAACTCCAATGCTGTGTACCATACGAGTAATAGAGTTAAAGATTAAAATAGAAATCAAGTGAAGTTCATTTTAATAAAATATCAAAAAGTTACATAAATGTATTTAATTGATTATCTACTATTAATTACTCTCATGCGGATTTAACTTTCAAATTATTTTCAAGCTCTATATTAAACTTCTTATTTTATTTTAAGAATCAAGATAATTAGATCTTTTTTGGGAATCAAAAAAAAACTCCACTGCTTTGGACCAATAGAGAAATCTACTTTAAGATAAAATAATAAATCCATTTCAGTTCAATTTAAGAAAATAACAACAAGTCGCATAAAGATATTTAATTTATTACCTACTATTAATTACTATCATACGGATTGAACTTTAAAAGGATTTTCACGTAATATCTTTAATATTTTTTTGTATTTTAATAATCATGATAAATATAATTAGTTGGGGACTAAAAAATAAACTCCAATGCAGTGTACCATACGAATAATCGACTTAAAGATTAAAATAGAAATCAAGTGAAGTTCATTTTAAGATAAAATCAACAAGTCCCATAAATATATTTAATTGATTACCTACAATCATTTTTTCTCCTGTGGATCAAACTTTCAAATGATTCTTAAGCAATCTCTTAACCAATTGTTTACCATACGAATAATCGACTTAAAGATTAAAATAGAAATCAAGTGAAGTTCAATTTAAGAAAATATCAACAAGTCGCATAAAGATATTTAATTGATTATCTACTATGAATTACTCTCCTGCGGATTGAACTTTCAAAGGATTTTCACGCAATCTCTTAACCATTTGTTTGTCTTTTAATAATCAAGATAAAGAGAATTAGTTGGGGAATAAAAAAAAAACTCCAATAAAGTTTACCATACGAATAATCGACTTAAAGATTAAAATAAAAATCAAGTGAAGTTCATTTTAAGAAAAAATCAACAAGTCCCATAAATATATTTAATTGATTACCTACAATCATTTTTTCTCCTGTGGATCAAACTTTCAAAGGATTCTCAAGCAATCTCTTAACCAATTGTTTACCATACGAATAATTGACTTAAAGAATAAAATAGAAATCACGTGCATTGAATTTTTAGAAAATATCTACTAGTAGCCTAAGTATATCTAATTGACAATTTACTGATAATTAATCTCATACAGTTTGAACTTTGAATGTATGTTAAAGCAATATCTTAACTATTTTTGTGTATTTTAATATTCATGATAAAGATATTTAGTTGGGGACTCAAAAAAAAACTCCAATGCAGTGTACCATACGAATAATCGAGTTAAAGATTAAAATAGAAATCAAGTGAAGTTCATTTTAAGAAAAAATCAACAAGTCGCATAAAGATATTTAATTGATTATCTACTATGAATTACTATCATACGGATTGAACTTTCAAAGTATTTTAAAGTAATATCTTAACCATTTTGTTGTCTTTTATTAATTATGATAAAGAAAATTAGTTGGGGAATAAAAAAAAAACTCCAATGAAGTGTACCATACGAATAATTGAGTTAAAGATTAAAATAGAAATCAAGTGAAGTGCATTTTAAGAAAAAATTAATAAGTTGCATAAAGATATCTAATTTATTATCTACTATGAATCACTATCATGTTGATTGAACTTTGAAAGGATTTTAAAGCAATCTCTTAACCATGTGTTTGTCTTTTAATAATCATGATAAATATAATTATTTGGTTAATAAAAAAAAAAACTCCAATGCAGTGTACCAAACGAATAATCGAATTAAAGATTAAAATAGAAATCAAGTGAAGTTCATTTTAAGAAAAAATCAACAAGTCTCATAAAGATATTTAATTGATTATCTACTGAGAATTACTATCATACTGATTGAACTTTCAAAGGATTTTAAAGTAATCTCTTAAACATTTGTTTGTCTTTTAATAATCATGATAAAGAATATTAGTTGGGGAATAAAAAAAAAACTCCAATGCAGTGTACCATACGAATAATCGACTTAAAGATTAAAATAGAAATCAAGTGCAGTTCATTTTAATAAAAAATCAAAAAGTCTCATAAAGATATTTAATTGATTATCTACTATTAATTACTCTCATGCGGATTGAACTTTCAAAGTATTTTCAAGCAATCTCTTAACCATTTGTTTGTCTTTTAATAATCATGATAAAGAAAATTAGTTGGGGAATAAAAAAAAACTCCAATGCAGTGTACCATACGAATAATCGACTTAAAAATTAAAATAGAAATCAAGTGAAGTTCATTTTAAGAAAAAATCAACAAGTCGCATAAAGATATTTAATTGATTATCTACTATGAATATGAATTACTCTCATGCGGATTGAACTTTCAAAGGATTTTCAAGCAATCTCTTAACCATTTGTTTGTCTTTTAATAATCATTATAAAGAGAATTAGTTGGGGAATAAAAAAAAAACTCCAATACATTTTACAATACGAATAATTGAGTTAAAGATTAAAATATAAATCAAGTGAATTTCATTTTAAGAAAAAATAAATAAGTCGCATAAAGATATTTAATTGATTACCTACTATGAATGACTATCATGCTGATTGAACTTTCAAAGGATTTTCAAGTAATCTCTTAACCATTTTTTTGTCTTTTCATAATCATGATAAAGAGAACTAGTTGGGGAATAAAAAAAAAACTCCAATACAGTGTATCATTCGAGTAATTGATTTAAAGATTAAAATAGAAATCAAGTGAAGTTCATTTTTAGAAAAAATCAATAAGTCTCCTAAATATATTTAATTGATAATATACTATGAATTACTATCATGTGGATTTAATTTTAAAATTATTTTCAAGCAATCTATTAACCATTTTTTTGTATTTTAATAAACATTATAACTATAATTTTTTTGGGAATAAAAAAAAAACTACAATGCTGTGGAACCTTCTAATAATATACTTAAATATTAAAATAGAAATCAAGAGAATTTCATTTTAAGAAAAAAAAAACAAGAATCAGAAAGATATTTAATTTATTATCTACTATGAATTACTATCATGCGGATTGAATTTTCAAAGTATTTTCAAGCAATCTCTTAACCATTTGTTTTTATTTTAATAATCATTATAAAGAGAATTTTTTGGGTATTAACAAATAAACTCCATTGCAGTTGACAATTCTAATAATCGACTTAAAGATTAAAATAGAAATCAAGTGCAGTTAATTTTAAGAAAAAATCAAAAAGTCACATAAGGATATCTAATTTATTACATACTATGAATTAATATCATGCGGATTGAATTTTCAAAGGATTTTAAAGCACTCTCTTAACTATTTTTTTGTATGTTAATCCTATTTATAAAGATATTTAGTTGGTGAATAAAAAAAAAACTAAACAGCTGTTGACCATTAGAATAATAGACTTATATATTAAAATAGAAATCAAGTGCAGTTAATTTTAATAAAACATCAAAAAGTCTCATAAGGATATCTAATTGACTATCTACTATGAATTACTATCATGTGGATTGAACTTTCAAAGGATTTTAACGCAATCTCTTAACTATTTTTTTGTCTTTTATTAATCATTATAAAGAGAACTAGGTGGGGAATAAAAAAAAAACTCCAATACAGTGTACCATACGAATAATTTAGTTAAAGATTAAAATAGAAATCAAGGGAAGTTCATTTTAAGAAAATATCAACAAGTTGCATACAGATATTTAATTGATTACCTACTATTAATCACTCTCATACGGATTGAACTTTCAAAGGATTTTCAAGCAATCTCTTAACCATTTTTTTTTATTTTAATAATAATGATAAATTGTATTAGTTGGGGATTAAAAAAAAAACTCCAATGCAGTGTACCATACGAATAATCGACTTAAAGATTAAAATAGAAATCAAGTGAAGTTCATTTTAAGATAAAATCAACAAGTCGCATAAAGATATTTAATTGATTACCTACAATCATTTTTCTCCTGTGGATCAAACTTTCAAAGGATTCTCAAGCAATCTCTTAACCAATTGCTTACCATACGAATAATCGAGTTAAAGATTAAAATAGAAATCAAGTGAAGTTCATTTTAATGAAATATCAAAAAGTTGCATAAATATATTTAATTGATTACCTACTATGAATTACTATCATGCGGATTGAACTTTCAAAGTATTTTCAAGCAATATCTTAACCATTTTTTTGTCTTTTAATAATCATGATAAAGAGAATTAGTTGGGGAATCAAAAAAAAACTCCAATGCAGTGTACCATACGAATAATCGACTTAAAGATTAAAATAGAAATCAAGGTAAGTTCATTTTAAGGAAATATCAACAAGTCGCATAAATATATTTAAGTGATTACATACTATGAATCACTATCATGCGTATTGAAATTTCAAAGGATTTTAAAGCAATCTCTTAAATATTTTTTTTTCTTTTAATAATCATGATAAAGAGAATTAGTTGGGGAATCAAAAAAAAACTCCAATGCAGTGTACCATACGAATAATCGACTTAAAGATTAAAATAGAAATCAAGTGAAGTTCATTTTAAGATAAAATCAACAAGTCGCATAAAGATATTTAATTGATTACCTACATATGCATTATTTACTCTCCATGCTGGATTCAGAACTTTCAAAGGATTCTTCAAGCAATCTCTTAACCATTTGTTTGTCTTTTATTAATCATGATAAAGAGAATTAGTTGGGAATCAAAAAAACTCCAATGCAGTGTACCATACGAATAATCGAGTTAAAGATTAAAATAGAAATCAAGTGAATTTCATTTTAAGAAAAAATCAACAAGTCGCATAAATATATTTAATTGAATATCTACTATTAATTACTATCATATTGATTGAATTTTCAAAGGATTTTCAAGCAATCTCTTAACAATTTTTTTTTCTTTTATTAATCATTATAAAGAGAACTAGTTTGGTAATAAAAAAAAAACTCCAATGCAGTGTACCATACGAATAATCGAGTTAAAGATTAAAATATAAATCAAGTGAAGTTCATTTTAAGAAAAAATCAACAATTCCCATAAATATATTTAATTGATTACCTACAATCATTTTTTCTCCTGTGGATCAAACTTTCAAAGGATTCTTAAGCAATCTCTTAACCAATTGTTTACCATACGAATAATCGAGTTAAAGATTCAAATAGAAATCAAGTGAAGTTCATTTTAAGAAAATATCAACAAGTCGCATAAAGATATTTAATTGATTATATACTATGAATTACTATCATTTGTATTTAATTTTCAATTTATTTTCACGAAATATCTTAACCTTTTTTTTTTCTTTTAATAATAATTATAAATATATTTTTTTGGGGAATAAAAAAAAAACAAAACTGATGTGGAAAAATCGAATAATCGACTTAAATATTAAAAAATAAATCAAGTGAAGTTCATTTTAATGAAATATCAAAAAGTCGAATAAATATATTTAATTGATTATCTACTATGAATTACTCTCATGCGGATTGAACTTTCAAAGGATTTTCAAGCAATCTCTTAACCATTTGTTTGTCTTTTAATAATCATGATAAAGAGAATTAGTTGGGGAATCAAAAAAAACTCCAATGCAGTGTACCATACGAATAATCGACTTAAAGATTAAAATAGAAATCAAGTGAAGTTCATTTTAAGAAAATATCAACAAGTCGCATAAAGATATTTAATTGATTATCTACTATGAATCACTCTCATGCGGATTGAACTTTCAAAGGATTTTCAAGCAATCTCTTAACCATTTGTTTGTCTTTTAACAATCATGATAAAGAGAATTAGTTGGTGAATCAAAAAAAAACTCCAATGCAGTGTACCATACGAATAATCGACTTAAAGATTAAAATAGAAATCAAGTGAAGTTCATTTTAAGATAATATCAACAAGTAGCATAAAGATATTTAATTTATTATTTACAATCATTTTTTCTCCTGTGGATCAAACTTTCAAAGGATTCTCAAGCAATCTCTTAACCAATTGCTTACCATACGAATAATCGAGTTAAAGATTAAAATAGAAATCAAGTGAAGTTCATTTTAATGAAATATCAACAAGTCGCATAAATATATTTAATTGATTACATACTATGAATAACTCTCCTGCGGATTGAACTTTCAAAGGATTTTCACGCAATCTCTTAACCATTTTTTTGTCTTTTAATAATCATGATAAAGAAAATTAGTTGGGGAATAAAAAAAAAACTCCAATTCAGTGTACCATACGAATAATTGAGTTAAATATTAAAATAGAAATCAAGTGAAGTTCATTTTAATTAAATATCAAAAAGTTGCATAAAGATATTTAATTGATTATATAATATTAATCACTCTCATACGGATTGAACTTTCAAATTATTTTCACGTAATCTCTTAACCATTTTTTTGTCTTTTAATAATCATGATAAAGAGAATTAGTTGGGGAATAAAAAATAAAATAAAATGCAGTGTACCATACGAATAATCGACTTAAAGATTAAAATAAAAATCAAGTGAAGTTCATTTTAAGATAAAATCAACAAGTCCCATAAATATATTTAATTGATTACTTACAATCATTTTTTCTCCTGTGGATCAAACTTTCAAAGGATTCTTAATCAATCTCTTAACCAATAGTGTACCAATATAATTCTATACAGATCGAATATAAGAGAACACAATTTCCTTTAATATTTAGAAATTATCAACCAGTCGACAAAAGAAAGCTTATTTATAACCTACTAAGAATGAATACAATACGTATTGTAAATTCATTGTATTTTATATCACTCTCTAATAAAGTTTGGTGTCTTTTAATAATAATGATATATAGAATTATTGTTTGAATCAAAAAAAACGCCACTTATATGTACAATTCGAATAAATGACTTAAATATTAAAATATTCATATATTGCATATAAATGTTATGAAAAAAAAACAATTCGCATATATGTATTAAAAATATAATCTAATATTAATCAATATAATGCGGATTGAACTTTCAAAGGATTTTCAAGTAATCTTTTAACCTTTTGTTTGTCTTTTAATAATCAATAAAGAGAATTAGTTGGGGAATCAAAAAAAAACTCCAATGCAGTGTACCATAAGAATAATCGACTTAAAGATTAAAATAAAAATCAAGTGAAGTTCATTTTAAGATAATATCAACAAGTCGCATAAAGATATTTAATTGATTACCTACAATCATTTTTTCTCCTGTGGATCAAACTTTCAAAGGATTCTTAAGCAATCTCTTAACCAATTGCTTACCATACGAATAATCGAGTTAAAGATTAAAATAGAAATCAAGGGAATTTCATTTTAAGGTAAAAAAATAACGTTGACATATTATTATGTTGTTATAACCTTAGAATTTGTTCTATCAGGTGTTCATTACATTCAAATTTTTTAAACTCACACTAAACAACATGTTTGTTAATTGAATCAAAATATTTAAATAGACTTATTTTGGGAATCAAAAAAAACTAAACTGATGTTGACACTTCGAAGAAACTAGATAATTAAAATTCAATTATAAAAGTTACTTAAAAATAAATGTTAACTATAACAGACGAAAAAATTAATCAAATATACAACAACAACTGAAGAAAGATCAGTCTTATATTACTTTCCATTTATTTTCACGCAATATTTTATACATTTTTTTTTATTTTAATAATCATGAGAAATATAAGTAGTAGGGGAATCAAAAATAAACTCAATTGATTTGTACAAAACTAATAAGATACTGAATGATTAAAATATAAATCAAGTTAAGTGCATTTTAATAAAAAATCAACAAGTCGCATAAAGATATTTAATTGATTATCTACTATTAATTAATCTCATGCGTATTGAACTTTAAAAGGATTTTCACGCAATCTCTTAACCATTTGTTTGTATTTTAATAATCATTATAAATATAATTAGTTGGTGAATCAAAAAAAAACACCAATGCAGTGTACCATTCGAATAATAGACTTAAAGATTAAAATAAAAATCAAGTGAAGTTCATTTTAAGAAAAAATCAACAAGTCCCATAAATATATTTAATTGATTACCTACAATCATTTTTTCTCCTGTGGATCAAACTTTCAAAGGATTCTCAAGCAATCTCTTAACCAATTGCTTACCATACGAATAATCGAGTTAAAGATTAAAATAGAAATCAAGTGAAGTTCATTTTAAGAAAATATCAACAAGTTACATAAAGATATTTAATTGATTATCTAATATGAATTACTATCATGCGGATTTAACTTTCAAATGATTTTCAAGCAATCTCTTAACCATTTGTTTGTATTTTAATAATCATGATAAAGATAATTAGTTGGGGAATCAAAAAAAAACTCCAATGCTGTGTACCATACGAATAATCGACTTAAAGATTAAAATAGAAATCAAGTGAAGTTCATTTTAAGAAAAAATCAACAAGTTCCATAAACATATTTAATTGATAAATTAAACAAAGACTTACCAAGTTTGAAGTTTGGTTGTAATTCTACTCCAAAGAAGGAGCGCCAGCGTAGCTGTGAGTTCAACTGTGAGACAGACGCGTGCAACCGCCTCGATTGACCAAAGCAACACCAGTATTTTAAAGTCATTATAGTATGCAGTGGTTAAGCTCTTGATGAAACGCTGAGAGTTCAACGGGAAGGGAAATTGGGAGGGCAGTTGAACTCTCAGCTACGTTGGCGCTCCTTCTTTGGAGTAGAATTACAATCAAACTTCAAACTTGGTAAGTTTTCGTTTAATTTATCAATTCTACTCCAAAAGGAGTGCCTTAGCTCCGCCTTCGATTTCAACTGAGATTTTAAAGTTCAGCATTAGCTAAACCAACACTAATGATCAACAATAGCCTTATTCATAAAAAGAGGTTGTTGTACAAAAATTTATTTACAGTAAGATATTTCAAATATAACAAAATACAATTAGTAATTTCAAAAGACAGATAACTGTTGTCCACTTTCAATTGGTTTATTATAGAACCTTACACACGTTTTGGCATTTGTCCAGTCTACATATTTTACGATTTGATCCACATCAACTCCTCTTGCTTTAAGGTGGGACGTTGAGGCAGACCGTGTGCTATGAGCACCATAAACACTGATATCTATACCTGCAAGAAATAAAACTTCTTTTATCCATCTAGAAATAGATGACATGGACGCAGCAGTATGAGGCTTACGATATGTAAGAAAAAGTGCGTCGTTTCTATTAGGATATGATGTCTTTTTAACATACCTAGCTAGGTGCGTCGCCGGACACAGGGACGACTCTTGAAAAGGCCGAAATTTAACTACTAATTTGTGGCTGCTCGGTTTCGATGTTTTTAACAACACATTGATTTGAAAATCAAACTTCCATCGTCATTATGTATCATATAACTAAGTGATAAACTGGACGAACACTGAACTCTTTCACAAGCTGATAAAATCAATAAAACTGATAATTGTTGTGTTAGTGTCTTTAATTGAAGATTTTCGATATCCCAAGCTGGCAGTCTAAAGAGACCGAATACACATTTTACATCCCAAATACTTGAAATCGTGGGTAGACTAGGCCTTCTATTAAAGACAATCTCATAAACTCCTTGGTGATGTGATTACTGCCTAACTGAAGGCTTGGTAAAATTACCGATAAAGCACTCCTCGCAGTATTAATAGCATTGTATCCAACACCTGAGTGAAAAGGTTCCGTAAGAAAGGTCAAAGTCTCCGGTAGAGTTAACTCCAAGGCCTGGATTGTGTTTCTTCCACAAAAGTCGATCCATTTTTCAATGTAAACTTCGTACTGGCGCTTAGTCGAATCCCACCATCCATCCATGATAATATCGACTGTGGAGGGAGAATATCCTTGGTGGTGAAGCCCTTGACGGAGACGACGCAAGCCGCTAGGCGTAACGTCTTGGACAATGGATGGTGCAAGGTCGGTTTCTGTGGGAGAGACAAAGTAAAAATATCATTTGGTTGAAATTTTGGACTTCCTATTAAAAGATTTAATAGTAAGGGATACCATACTTGTGTGGTCAAATTTGGAAAGATCAAAATACCAGTGGCCTGATCTGTTTTCACCTTCTGAAGGGTCCTCAGGAGTAAACTGAATGGGGGGAATGCATAAGAGAAATAAGGCTTCCAATTCATTGCAAATGCATCTACGAAAAATATTCTGGATCTGGTTTCCAATAAACAAATGGTTTAATCTGAAAATTTAATCTAGTCGCAAACAAATCAATATCTATTGACAGATATATCAAAAAATGCAAAATAATAAATATTTCAGAATCCAATTTCCATTCCTTTTCATTATCAAATTTTCGTGATGCTTTATCCAGGATATTAGCAACCCCAGGCACATGTTCTGCAGATATCCACCCTTTGCCCTGCAATACTACCTGCCAGACCTTATTTGCGAAATAATTACAAAATTTAGATTTTTGATCCTCCCATTTTATTTATATAAGCTACTGTGGTTATATTGTCAGAACGCAGCCGAACATGCATGCCTTTAAAATCCTGGGCAAAACATTTTAATCCCAGATAAACTGCCTTCGTT
The DNA here is from genome assembly GCF_049724085.1 of Artemia sp. Qi Xiang Cuo. Lineage (NCBI taxonomy): Eukaryota > Metazoa > Arthropoda > Branchiopoda > Anostraca > Artemiidae > Artemia > Artemia sp. Qi Xiang Cuo. The sequence continues at coordinate 62,598,899 of NC_142802.1, read as the reverse complement.
TCTAAGACATTGATATCAAATCTCTTCTCTTCAGAGGACCATTCACCTTTGGCCGTTTTCATGGAATATTCATCCACGAATACCCAACCTAGTTTCGACGCATCACTACACAAATATTTGCCAATTGATCTAGACTCAATTGCTTTAGAAGTATGATTGGCAATATCAAACCAGCATTGTAGTTCTGAATTTACATCGGATGTTAAAATTATCCTTGTTGCAAAACCACCCTTCGCGTACCTTAATGCTTGAGTTTTCAACCATTCCGCTTTCCGGTAATATAAAGGCCCTAATTCTACTGCTGGAAATGTTGAAACAAGAACGCCTTGAGTTTCGGCCAATTCTTGAATCGTAGTCAATTTTGAGTAAGAATTTTTGAAACCAAATCTATAACTTTTTTAATTTTTCTTTCCGGCAGGAAAATACGCATTGATCGCAAATCTAACAAAAAAACAGAAATTTTATCTATTGGCTGGAATCAGAACTGACTTTCCTGGGTGAATAAAAAACCCCAGCTCAGACAGTAATTTCGCTGTTTCATAGACGTTATTTTCAAATTCTAAATATTACCTTCCCAGACGGAGAGAATCGTCTAAATACACAACTGACAAATACCCTTTTCTTCGAAGCAGAGAGATTACAGGTATCATAAGTTTCGTAAGAACCCTTTGACTAGATGATAATCCATTTGGCATTGAAGTGAACACATAACAAAGGTCAACTTGAAAACAAAGCCACATTTGATCGTCAAAGTCCAAAGGGCATGAATAATAAAAATCGACTAGGTCAATAGAGGCCATATAACAATTTTTTGTCATCAAAACAACCGCAGAATGAACACTTCCCATTTTAAAATGATAATATTTAATGTTTCCATTTAAATTTTTAAGATTAAGAATAAACCGAGTAGACCCATCTTTCTTTGGGACTTTAAAAACGGGAGAAATACAAATTATTTCCGTTATTTTTGAACTTGGGTACTTTAACCGTAACACCTTTATGCAATAAAGTACCAAGTTCTTTTCTTATAGCCTGTATTTCTTCCAACGTAAGACTTTAGTTTTTGTTTTCAAAGCTTTTAATGGTGTTTTCTCAAATTGAATCTTAATGCCTGAGGCTACAATATTCAAAATATTCAAATCACTGGTTATTGACTGCCATTTTGAGAAGTACTTACTAATTCTCCCAGCTTTAAAGTTATCAGTCAAATTTTGTGACTGCCTATTGAAATTCAGAAAAAAATCATAAAAATCAAGGGCGGGGTATGTTAAATATTGCATACCAGCTATTTGCAATCCCTTTTCTGGAAATTCTGGAATTTCTGGAATTTGGAGCTCTCTTGACGGTCCTGGCCCTTCCTTCTGCGATAATTTGGACGGGGGCCTCGTTCTGCCATCGGCGATAACGGTAGGCCCCCCCTTGCACGTTTTTTGGTTTTTCAAAAGATTTTTTCAAAATCCGCCACGGATTTAGCTTTAGACGTTGTTTTGGCAATATCTTTGCCAAAATGAAACTCCGTGACTTTGACTTCAGGAGCAAATAAAGCTAATGCTACAGTGGGATCTGGGCTCAATTTGAATTTCATCGCATGACGTCTTTTTAAACTTAGATCGTAATTGGGGAGGCCAAGCATGTGAACTGCATCTGTAAGGTTGTTGACAACCTTTTCTTTAATATGCTCATTTTCTAGCTCAAGAATCGCATTTGCTGCCCCTAAGACACAAAATGTTGAGTGAACAATTGTCCGCTGCACTTGAAGTGCCTTAGCATCCCTCTGTTTAGCCTGTGATGAGAGAATAGCTCGAATTTCACTATTCACCTTTTGAGGAACAGTTTTATCGGTATTCGCAGCCCTATGGTGGCGCTGAAATAACTTTTTTAGCTTCACTATTTCCAAAGGCTCAGAGAAAGCTCTATTTAAAAACTTTGGCAAGTTTCTTATGGATCTTGGGACCCTCTTTGGTACCAGAACGTTCTTCAGAAATCTTTTTGAATAGAGTATCATTTGACGTGTTTTCTTTTAATCTTTTACCTTTGTGCTTTTCCGGAGAAGCCTTCCACTTTGTGTCATGGATTTTTGTGGGGCTCCGAGAGCAAGATTTTTCGTTCCTAGAACTAATTTTAGGGCTCCGAGAGCCATATCGAGCACGAGTTTGAAACTCTGGGCTCCGAGGGCCATTTGTTTGATCCCTATCGCTCTCACTTGAGTGTATTCTGTGACGTGAATGAGCTTTGTATTGCCTTCCACGCCTCTCACGATCATAATCTTCATCGACTAAATTGTCCAACAATCCAATCACTATCTCACTATCACTCATTATTTAATTTGGTCCGAATCAAGGCAAATGCTAACGTCAACTGGTGTTGCTTTGGTCAATCGAGGTGATTGCACGCGTCTATCTCTCAGTTGAGCTCGAAGGCGGAGCTAAGGCGCTCCTTTTGGAGTAGAATAGATTACCTACAACCATTTTTTCTCCTGTGGATCAAACTTTCAAAGGATTCTTAAGCAATCTCTTAACCAATAGTTTACCAAACGAATAATCGAGTTAAAGATTAAAATAGAAATCAAGTGAAGTTCATTTTAAGAAAAAATCAACAAGTCCAATAAAGATATTTAATTAATTATCTACAATGAATTACTATCATGCGGATTGAACTTTCAAAGGATTTTCAAGCAATCTCTTAACCATTTGTTTTTATTTTAATAATCATGATAAATAGAATTATTTGGGTAATCAAAAAAAAACTCTAATGCAGTTTACCATTCGAATAATCGAATTAAAGATTAAAATAGAAATCAAGTGAAGTTCATTTTAATAAAAAATCAAAAAGTCGCATAAATATATTTAATTGATTATCTACAACCATTTTTTTCTCCTGTGGATCAAACTTTCAAAGGATTCTTAGGCAATCTCTTAACCAATTGTTTACCAAACGAATAATCGAGTTAAAGATTAAAATAGAAATCAAGTCAATTTCATTTAAGAAAAAATCAACAAGTCCCATAAGAATATTTAATTGATTATCTACAATGAATTACTCTCATGCGAATTGAACTTTCAAAGGATTTTTAAGCAATCTCTTAACCATTTGTTTGTCTTTTAATAATCATGATAAATAGAATTAGTTGGGGAATCAAAATAAAATCCAATGCAGTGTACCATACGAATAATCGAGTTAAAGATTAAAATAGCAATCAAGTGAAGTTCGTTTGAAGAAAAAATCCACACAAGTCCCATAAAGATATTTAATTGATTACCTACAATCCGTTTTTCTCCTCTGGATCAAACTTTCAAAGGATTCTTAAGCAATCTCTTAACTAATTGTTTCTCTTTGAATACTCATTTTAATTAGAATTAGTTGCAAGAAATTCGAAAAAACTCCAATGCAGTGTACCATACAAATAAACGAATTAAAGATTAAAATAGAAATCAAATGAAGTTCGTTTGAAGAAAAAATCCACACAAGTCCCATAAAGATATTTAATTGATTACCTACAATAATTTTTTCTCTTGTGGATCAAACTTTCAAAGGATTTTTGAGCAATATCTTAACCAATTGTTTCTCTTTGAATACTCATGTTAATTAGAATTAGTTGTGAGAAATTTGTTTAAACTCCAATGCAGTGTACCATACAAATAAACGAGTTAAATATTAAAATAGAAATTGTACCGTGAGTAAAATGATATATTTAAAATACAAAGAATAAAGTTCCCTCTTTCTAAAGATAATTCCGACTTCCTCTAATTAAGTTTAAATCTAGTTTCAAAAAGGAAGAAAAGTCCTTAATCAGCAAAGAGAAAAATTGCAGTTAGCCTCAGACAAAGAACGGCGCTATCCAAGCTTTGGATTTCGCTAAGATAGTGGGCAATAAAAAAATGCTAAACACACAATGTTTCTCAGGAAGTTTAAATTATAAAAGCCGTGTGAACGTTTGAATCATCAGACGTATTTAAGACAGATTATTGGTCGGAGGGTTTGGCCCACCTCAGGACTTATGCCAATCGTGGGGTAGCTCCCACGGCACACGATCAGGACTAAGGATATATAGTGAATAAAAGTGTTTTTCGTGCTCTCATTATTATTATCGACAGAATTATTTCGCCGTTCAAGCTTTGCAATTGTATCATTGTTTTTATCTCAGTCACCGTTGTTGTCATTTGAAGTGACCCACCGCTGTTCACGTAAGTATGTAAGTCTCAATAAATCTATTGCTTTTTGGCTGTGTTTATTTCATTTTATATGTCTGTATCTAGTCTCACGACAGGCAATTAGTTCGTAGATCTCCAAGGTACGTTCCCGGGAATCTGATCCCCAGACGGGTCGAGGAAAAGAGGTCACATTTATATGGCTACACATTTTATTTTCTCTCAATAATTGAGGGTGGCGCGGTTATAAATTTACTTCACTCCCCATTGCTGTGAAGCAGGCCTTGATGGCACAATCTTTAGCGCTATAAGCGTCGCTATCGGAGAACTTATAAGGTGTAAGTTCACGGCTATCAAGCATAATATTACATTTGACGCGGTCAATATTTATCACCACAATTAAGCCCAGTCCTTTCTTTTATAGCTACAAAAAATTTTTATCGCTACAAATGGCGCAGTCGGAAATTGGAGGAAAACTTGCGAACTAATTAGGCTATAAAACTTTGTAATTTAATATTAATTATTGGAGAGATACAGACATATAAGTAAAGTTATTAAGCCTATAACCGTTAAGCTACTTTAGGAAACCCTTTAAAATATCTCATAGGAGATAATAGCCTCCCCCAAAATAGGTTAATTGAAAAAATAAGTTTATTTCGAATTATTCGAACGCAAAAAAAAAAAGGCAGAGGATTTAGAAGAAAAATTAATGGCGCAAAAGTTGGTCGTGAAAAATATAGAAATAGCAAAGTCTATCCCTCAGTACAGTGGTCAATCAGATATTGACGGACTTAATATCCAATTGGCCCAGTTTGTAGAACTAACAAAAACGTAGCTAGAAACGTTAGTCAACATGCTTTCACTCAGATTATATGGCCAGGCCTTGACCTTTCTAAAGCAAATTTAACATATTGTAGGTGATGAAGCCAACTTGCCAATACGGACGGTGAGCAAATTGTTAAAAGCATCTGAAGATAGATTTATCGAAACCAGTTCCATAAATAAATTAAAACACGGAATGGTTTGCTTTGACTATTTACAAAATATAAGAGAATATCTTGATAATATACGCATTGCGGTAGAGGCAAAATACGGAAAAGGTTCAGGACAACTGTATGAAAAAGTCATACTAAATACCTTTTTGGAAGGGCTACCCCCAAAACTATATAGAATGGTAATATCCAAAAATATTTAGACGTTGGATCTTGCAGTTCAGGAGGTAAAGCGATTGATCGAAGTCGACACGATGGTCGCAAATCACAGTAAAGCAAAAATAAATAGCCTAGGCGACTCAAATGCGAGCATAATCTTAAAGGGCGATCAGGTGTCTCCCAATTTCTTTTCAATGGAAACCTAGCCAGTACCACAAAGAAATGAAACGCAAGAACCCGCTAGGCAGAAAACACTACGTTTTCAGCCAGGCAAACAACCTAGTTATGAAAATAACCCTACAATAATAAGGTGCTATATTTGTTATCGTGTTGGGCATATCACAAAAGAGTTCCATTATGTCCCCGACCGCATATCAAGTATGGCTGTCGGTAGTACGCAAAATTACGGCAACCATTTGTTCGGAAGAACAAATTTTAGCGCCGGTGGTGCACTAAGCTATAGCCAGGAAAGATTGCGCCAATCAGTACCTTACAACACGTACCAACCAAATTTGTATAACCCTCCCCCCAATAGACAAATTAATTTCAGATTTGAAAACCCAAATACTCGCCAAAGCCAATATAATGCGAGAATGCTATATAGAAATCACGAAAATTTACCGACGGGAAATGAAAATTTTGCAAGACAACGGCATTGGCAGTCAGCGCCAGCAAGCGGCACTGACGCATGACATGCAAGTTACCATAATAATACATGGCGAAGGCAGACAGATGTAAATCAATTAGATATGCCTACGGAATCTCATATGTCTGAATATCCGTTGCAGGCACCGACACATGAAATAAATCAGCAAGGAAACGTTTCAGGCCCCTCAGAAATATAAATTGGACCCGGAGGGTGCTCAGAATATTTAAAAGGTCTAAACTGATAATAGTACCATCTGGTAGTGATAGTTTTAACAAGTTACCTATATTTAATGATTTTTGGGTAGCAAATGTTTACTTTAAGGCTGTAGTTGACAGTGGTGCCACGATTAATATCATAAGTTCATACGTATTAAATATAGTGCCTCTGCTCATTAGGAAACAAAGAAATTTTAATATTCCCAATTTAAATAGCGTGACAGGGCATAAATTGGACGCAAGAGGTTCAATTTGCCTAGACGTAAAAAGGGACAATAGGATCTTACAGAAAAATTTTATAATATGCGAAAACTTTCATTTTGAAGCCCTCATCGGTGCAAATTTTTTAAAGTCTAATAGAGCACTATTAGACATAGAGAACGGAAGGCTTGTTTACTCGGCTAAGGTAGGGAAAGAAATTTCTACCTTAAGAAATTGTAACAGAGATTCCGAAGAAAACGTAACAGTAAACAAAATTTCTGGTCATATAATGTCGCAATATTTTAAACCTCATGTATCGCGAAAAGAACATGGTATAGTTGGAAATTTGTTCAATTGTTCTGAAAGACACTGCAGAGACAAAATAAATTTAAATAATAAAAGTATTGAATCCGCAAAAATAAAAATAGGAGATATGCGACAGTACAGGTCAAACGAAATCAAGAAAATAGCGGAATTATGGAAAAACATAGTAAAACCCAACGTGACGCCGCAAGATGCCGCAATGGCGCAGCATAGCGCCAGTATGAATCTAATAAACAATGAAAATAAAGAGAAATATTACGGATTCGCGATAATGAAAACAAAAGTCCCTCCCAAAACGATGCAAAAAATCCAAATATCACAGATGATTGAACCAGTGGTTAGCAAATCCCAAATATGGTTTGCGACACCATCAAATGAAATTACTGAAAATCTGCAATGCGAAGAACAGATTATATCTTACGACAAAGGAAAAGGTTTTATTTGGGTAACTAAAAACCACGAAAATGATACAATTACAATAAAAAAGGGGACGTGTTTAGTTCAAATCCAAGTTTTATCGGAGAATGATTTAAATAGATGGGAAATTTTTAAAAGAAACCTAGTTAACGGCATTAAAACCTCAAATAACAAATATCCTTTAACTAAATCGCAATTTTTAAACAAATTTAATATGGATAGTATTACGGACTTGGAAATTAATAAAAAATTGAGCTATTTATTTTGGATTTTTAAATTTGTGTTTTCCGCATCTTAAGATTAAATCGTACTGATACCATTTTTTGAAAACTAAATTTTAACGACTGGTAATCCTGTAGCAAAACAGCCATATCGTGTGCCATATAAGCACAAAGAATGGTTAAGAAATAAAATCCATGAATTAGAAAAAAATGAAATTATACGCCCAAGTAGAAGTCCGTATAGTGCACCAGTGATCTTAGTACCAAAAAAGAATGGGGATCTTAGACTTGTAGTAGATTATAGAGCCCTCAACAAACAAGTAGTTAGCGATAAATTTCCTCTACCAAGAATAGATGAAATCCTTGACTCTATTTTAAGCAAAAACAAAATTTTTACTTCTTTGGACCTTACCCAAGGCTACCACCAAGTGAAAATAGCCAAAAAAGATGTCAATAAAACTGCATTTTCAACAGCTGAATGTGGTTCTTATGAATTCCTGAGAGTACCTTTTGGACTTAAAACAAGTTTACGCGCGCTTTGTTGACCCCTGCTACACAATTTAAGAGGATTAAAGAATATCATTCATTTTGTCGACGACGTCATATGCGTGAGAGAAAATACTTAACAACTCTTAGCAACATTAGCTAAGGTGTTCGAGAAGTTAAGACAGGGCAATTTAAAATGCCGACTTGAGAAAGTAAATTTATTTCAACCTAAAATTAAATTTTTAGGAGTAGTAGTAACACAAGGAGAGATATCCCCAGACCCAGATAAAATAAAATGTTTTGATAACCTCAAAGCCCCCAGAACTATGAAAGAATTTAGGGGAATATTATGTCTTACTGGCTACTTTAGAAAATTCGTGCGCAATTACGCCCAAATTACAAAACCCCTCATGGAATTAACTAAAGGGAACTCCCAATATGTTACCTCGTCCCAGGAAGCTCAAACTTCCCTAGACCGTCTCAAAAAGGCACTTACTTCTGAACCAATATTATCACTTCCTGATTTCGAAAACGGATAATTTGTGGTCACAACCGATGCTAGTTCAAAGGGCATTGGCGCTATTCTTTCGCAAATAATCCCGGTAGAAAACCCTAATCCTCTAGTGGGAACGCCTGAACGAAAGCAAATAGAAAAATTTATATGCTATTCGACTAGAACTTTATCAAAAGGCGAAAGTAGCTATTCCGCCAAAAACCTAGAATAATTATCTATAATCGACAATTTGAACAAATTTAGACACTATTTAATCGGTAGAAAATTTATGATAAGATCATACCATAAGAGCTTGCAGTACCTGCGCACATTTAAAAACCACACGGGAATTCTAGCTAGATGGATTATGAAAATCCAAGACCTAGATTACGAATTTTAATATTTAAAAGGTAAACAAAATGCAGCTTGCGACTTTTTGAGTAGATACCCAGAAAATATTCCGTCGGAAGCTGAGGAAAATGAAGTTAACGCTATCAATGCTAAGAGCAAACATGAATGTAAGAAAAACAAAGTCAAAGACACAGTAAAAGAAAATAAGGTTAACCTTTGTCCCCTGTCTTTAGAAAATATAAAAAGAAAGCAAAAAAGGACGAAATGTGTTCAGCGCTTATTAATTATTTTGTGAATGACAATGTGTTACCAGATAAATTTAAAACTCTTAGAAAAGAGATAAACAATTTTTACTATGATCTTAATGAAGAGATAACATGTAGAGTCGTGACTGCTGAGACAAATAGAAATCAAGCCTCAATAATAATACCTGTATTACCACAAAAATTAATAGTACCTGCATTTGAATATTTTCATTCAGATATAGGTGTACACTCCGGGGTAGCGAAAACTTTCCGAAAATTAAAACAATATTTTTACGTACCATCGGCAATAACAAAACTTAAAAAATTTGTAAATACATACGAAGTGTGTAACTTAAGAAAAATCCCCCAAGCTTATCCTAATCTTCCAATGGGAAGGGTCCCGGTAGCAAAGTACCCCTTCGATATTATCGCATTTGACTTATACGGAAAAACAGGAGGCTTGCCTGTTTCCAGCAGAGGCCATACTTGTATTCTTTCGGTTATAGATCACTTTTCATGATTTACTTTTGCAAAAGCATTAAAAAATCAAGGTGCTTACTCCACCAGTAAGGCGTTAGCAAAATTATTTTTACAATTTGGTGTTCCAAATAAATTTTTAAGTGACAATGGAATCAATTTTGTTTCAAAAGTAACAAAAGACTTAATGAGTTTTCTTAATATAGAAAAAATGGTGACAGCTCCGTACCACCCACAAGCTAATGGTAAAATAGAAAATAGGCATAAAATATTTTCGAACGTATTAAGTATTTATACAAAAGGCAATAGGAATGATTAGGATCAATTCTTACCTTATGCAACTAACGTGATCAATACTGCTTATTCAGAAACAACTAAATATAATCCATTTGATTTACTTTTTGGTCGTGATTTTAGAATCCCGTATGATGAGATTATTGAATCTCGGCAGTATTATAATAACTCGGAGGATTACAAACAAGAATTCATAAATAGGATGTGGAAAACTTATAACATAGTTAGGCAAGAGTTGGAAAAATGTAAAATAAACCAAGAGCTAAGAAACCAACCCAAAGTTAAGGGGAGTATGTATTTCAAAGTAGTAGACTGCGTCTACCTAAAGAACGAGTCAAAAACGGAAGGCAAAAACTTTCCAACAAATATTCTGGACCGTACAGAATAGTCAAAAAGTACGATAACGATTAAATTTTTAAAATGGAGAACCCCGATAGCGGAAGAACTTACAAGGCACATGTTAGCAGAATAAAAAGAGCCAAATTTCCGGAAAGATGGGTATCACATCCCTCCTCTACTGATTCTTCAGATGCAGAAAATGAGCCCCCTAGATCAAGATTGGCAGAGCTAAAACCCTTTAATTTCAAGCAAGACTATTTCGAGGATGAGAGCGATGAGAAAAAATCCCTAATACCAGGATTTTTTCCTGAAATAAAAACGCCAAAAGATCCAAAAAGTTATTCATCGGCAGGCGCAGGAGAACTAGATTACACGATACCTCCAAAAACTCAATTTTTCCCGGATAGAATTTCAACCTCTTGTCCCTCCAAAATATTTCCTGACGATATGGTTTCCCCTGCAACGCCAATAGAAAGGCCCCTGTCTTTACAGGAGGAATTAAAAAGAGCTGTAAAAACCCCTGGTATTACATTAAAGAAGACTCCTGCCAAAGATTCAACTAAAACAAATCTGCGAGAAGCTATGGATTTCATAAATTTTCCCATAAAAACGAGTCAAAGTACATTGCCCGAGAATAAAACTCCCAAGGATGACCAGCAAGGACAATATCATGATATAACTGTGTCCAAGGTCAAACCTAAACAGTGGACTTCATGGAGGGAAACTCTAGTGAAAAAAATGCCCCATCCCCCTGAAGACATGGCATTCAAACAGTGGAGGAACCCCGCAAAAACTCCTGATTCCTCCCAAAGCCCTCAAGAATCTTTCAAAACTCCCAAGTTGAAAACTCAAGGCGAGGACATAGGGATTAAACCTTATACTTCAAGCGGAGTAGGAATTTACGAAGGAAGGAGAGGTTATACCTCAAAAATGCGAGGTGCAACTTCCAAAACTTATAATACAAAATCATCGGAAACCAGTTCCGAAGAGTCTGACGGCGAATCAGACCATATAGTAGTCAAAGATATAGGGAAATCAAGACCGACTTTAGAAGCCACACACGCGAAGGAAACAAAATTAAAAGGGCAAGAATTTTTGGAAAAACAATACAAAAAGTTTGATCTTATTTCGCTAGAAAAACCGAAAAACAAAAAACCGCAAGAAGTCGAGGAGAAAGTAACGACACAATCGGGTAGAATGGTTAAAAAACCCGATAGATGGAATTACACTTAATCAGTATAGGATTAAAATATTTTAATGGATAGGCGTCATAAGGGAACAATAATTTAAAAACTTTTGATTTACGAGTAAAAATCAGAAAATTATAAAAAAAATGCTGTAGAATTTTTTTTTTCAACATATAACATGACTTCGCATGAATCAAAACCGTCTGATACCGTGTGTTCAACATGTATCAGCTCCCGAAAACAAATCTAATTAAAAAGTTGTATATAATTAATTCGAATAATTTCCTTTAATACAAAAAGTCTACCCGTACCATTCCAGTACGATGCATCCAGTCTAACTGAAAGAATTCGTGATAGGAAGTACTAAGCGAGAAATATTCATACACCTTAGAAAAGATCTTCGGTTATTTTCTGTTCCAAGAGAAACTGTTGGAACTTTGTCTTGTTACAATAATACAGAAAGAATAGACCCAAGTTAAAAAACAGAATTTTTGTTACAAAATGTGGGTACGATATCCATAAAACAAGGGTGTCGACTCGTAACTAAAGATGTCAACTGTTCGAACGCCGTTAATTACCACGAGCACAAAAATAATAAGTCCGAAAATAATCAATTTAAAGGCAATTAACCTGTCGTACACTATTCCCAATATAGAAAATGGATTACCTACATTAGTTTTTTCGTATTTGTATCAAACTTTCAAAGGTTTTTTGAGCAATCTATTTACCATTTGTTTCTCTTTGAATACTCATTTTAATTAGAATTAGTTGCAACAAATTCGAAAAAACTCCAATGCAGTGTACCGTACAAATAAACGAGTTAAAGATTAAAATAGAAATCAAGTGAAGTTCGTTTGAAGAAAAAGTCCACACAAGTCCCATAAAGATATTTAATTGATTACCTACAATCATTTTTCTCCTGTGGATCAAACTTTGAAAGGATTTTAGAGCAATATCTTACCAATTGTTTTTCTTTAAATGCTTATGTTAATTAGAATTAGTTGCGAGAAATTCGAAAAAACTCAAATGCAGTGTACCATACAAATAAACGAGTTAAAGATTAAAATAGAAAGCAAGTGAAGTTTGTTTGAAGAAAAAATCCACACAAGTCCCATAAAGATTTTTATTGATTAACTACAATCATTTTTCCTCCTGTGGATCAAACTTTCAAAGGATTTTTGAGCAATATCTTAACCAATTTTTTATCTTTGAATACTCATGTTAATTAGAATTAGTTGTGTGAAATTCTAAAAAACTCTAATGCAGTGTACCATACAAATAAACGAGTTAAAGATTAAAATAGAAAGCAAGTGAAGTTTGTTTGAAGAAAAAATCCACACAAGTCCCATAAAGATTTTTATTGATTACCTACAATCATTTTTCCTCCTGTGGATCAAACTTTCAAAGGATTTTTGAGCAATATCGTAACCAATTTTTTATCTTTGAATACTCATGTTAATTAGAATTAGTTGCGAGAAATTTGAAAAAACTCCAATGCAGTGTACCATACAAGTAAACGAGTTAAAGATTAAAATAGAAATCAAGTGATGTTCGTTTGAAGAAAAAATCCACACAAGTCCCATAAAGATTTTTATTGATTAACTACAATCATTTTTCCTCCTGTGGATCAAACTTTCAAAGGATTTTTGAGCAATATCGTAACCAATTTTTTATCTTTGAATACTCATGTTAATTAGAATTAGTTGTGAGAAATTCGAAAAAACTCTAATGCAGTGTACCATACAAATAAACGAGTTAAAGATTAAAATAGAAATCAAGTGAAGTTCGTTTGAAGAAAAAGTCCACACAAGTCCCATAAAGATAGTTAATTGATTAACTACAATCATTTTTCCTCCTGTGGATCAAACTTTCAAAGGATTTTTGAGCAATATCTTAACCAATTTTTTATCTTTGAATACTCATGTTAATTAGAATTAGTTGTGAGAAATTCGAAAAAAATCTAATGCAGTGTACCATACAAATAAACGAGTTAAAGATTAAAATATAAAGCAAGTGAAGTTTGTTTGAAGAAAAAATCCACACAAGTCCCATAAATATTTTTATTGATTACCTACAATCATTTTTCCTCCTGTGGATCAAACTTTCAAAGGATTTTTGAGCAATATCGTAACCAATTTTTTATCTTTGAATACTCATGTTAATTAGAATTAGTTGTGAGAAATTCGAAAAAACTCTAATGCAGTGTACCATACAAATAAACGAGTTAAAGATTAAAATAGAAATCAAGTGAAGTTCGTTTGAAGAAAAAGTCCACACAAGTCCCATAAAGATATTTAATTGATTAACTACAATCATTTTTCCTCCTGTGGATCAAACTTTCAAAGGATTTTTGAGCAATATCTTAACCAATTTTTTATCTTTGAATACTCATGTTAATTAGAATTAGTTGTGAGAAATTCGAAAAAAATCTAATGCAGTGTACCATACAAGTAAACGAGTTAAAGATTAAAATAGAAATCAAGTGATGTTCGTCTGAAGAAAAAATCCACACAAGTCCCATAAAGATATTTAATTGATTAACTACAATCATTTTTCCTCCTGTGGATCAAACTTTCAAAGGATTTTTGAGCAATATCTTAACCAATTTTTTATCTTTGAATACTCATGTTAATTAGACTTAGTTGTGAGAAATTCGAAAAAACTCTAATGCAGTGTACCATACAAATAAACGAGTTAAAGATTAAAATAGAAATCAAGTGAAGTTTGTTTGAAGAAAAAATCCACACAAGTCCCATAAAGATATTTAATTGATTAACTACAATCATTTATCCTCCTGTGGATCACACTTTCAAAGGATTTTTGAGCAATATCTTAACCAATTTTTTATCTTTGAATACTCATGTTAATTAGAATTAGTTGTGAGAAATTCGAAAAAACTCTAATGCAGTGTACCATACAAATAAACGAGTTAAAGATTAAAATAGAAATCAAGTGAAGTTTGTTTGAAGAAAAAATCCACACAAGTCCCATAAAGATTTTTATTGATTACCTACAATCATTTTTCCTCCTGTGGATCAAACTTTCAAAGGATTTTTGAGCAATATCTTAACCAATTTTTTATCTTTGAATACTCATGTTAATTAGAATTAGTTGTGAGAAATTCGAAAAAAATCTAATGCAGTGTACCATACAAATAAACGAGTTAAAGATTAAAATAGAAATCAAGTGAAGTTCGTTTGAAGAAAAAATCCACACAAGTCCCATAAAGATATTTAATTGATTAACTACAATCATTTTTTCTCCTGTGGATCAAACTTTCAAAGGATTTTAGACCAATATCTTAACCAATTGTTTCTTTTTAAATGCTCATGTTAATTAGAATTAGTTTCGAGAAATTCGAAAAAACTCCAATACAGTGTACCATACAAATAAACGAGTTAAAGATTAAAATAGAAAGCAAGTGAAGTTTGTTTGAAGAAAAAATCCACACAAGTCCCATAAAGATTTTTATTTATTACCTACAATAATTTTTTCACCTGTGGATCAAACTTTCAAAGGATTTTTGAGCAATATCGTAACCAATTTTTTATCTTTGAATACTCATGTTAATTAGAATTAGTTGTGAGAAATTCGAAAAAACTCTAATGCAGTGTACCATACAAATAAACGAGTTAAAGATTAAAATAGAAATCAAGTGAAGTTCGTTTGAAGAAAAAGTCCACACAAGTCCCATAAAGATATTTAATTGATTAACTACAATCATTTTTCCTCCTGTGGATCAAACTTTCAAAGGATTTTAGAGCAATATCTTAACCAATTTTTTATCTTTGAATACTCATGTTAATTAGAATTAGTTGTGAGAAATTCGAAAAAACTCTAATGCAGTGTACCATACAAATAAACGAGTTCAAGATTAAAATAGAAATCAAGTGAAGTTCGTTTGAAGAAAAAATCCACACAAGTCCCATAAAGATATTTAATTGATTACCTACAATCATTTTTTCTCCTGTGGATCAAACTTTCAAAGGATTTTTGAGCAATATCTTAACCAATTTTTTATCTTTGAATACTCATGTTAATTAGAATTAGTTGTGAGAAATTCGAAAAAACTCTAATGCAGTGTACCATACAAATAAACGAGTTAAAGATTAAAATAGGAATCAAGTGAAGTTCGTTTGAAGAAACAATCCACACAAGTCCCATAAAGATATTTAATTGATTAACTACAATCATTTTTTCTCCTGTGGATCAAACTTTCAAAGGATTTTAGACCAATATCTTAACCAATTGTTTCTTTTTAAATGCTTATGTTAATTAGAATTAGTTGCGAGAAATTTGAAAAAAAAACTCCAATGCAGTGTACCATACAAGTAAACGAGTTAAAGATTAAAATAAAAATCAAGTGAAGTTCGTTTGAAGAAAAAATCCACACAAGTCCCATAAAGATATTTAATTGATTACCTACAATCACTTTTTCTCCTGTGGATCAAACTTTCAAAGGATTTTTGAGCAATATCTTAACCAATTGTTTCTCTTTGAATACTCATGTTAATTAGAATTAGTTGCAATAAATTCTAAAAAACTCCAATGCAGTGTACCATACAAATAAACGACTTAAAGATTAAAATAGAAATCAAGTGAAGTTCGTTTGAAGAAAAATCCACACAAGTCCCATAAAGATATTTAATTGATTACCTACAATCATTTTTCCTCCTGTGGATCAAACTTTCAAAGGATTTTTGAGCAATATCTTAACCAATTGTTTATCTTTGAATACTCATGTTAATTAGAATTAGTTGCGAGAAATTCGAAAAAACTCCAATGCAGTGTACCATACAAATAAACGAGTTAAAGATTAAAATAGAAATCAAGTGAAGTTCGTTTGAAGAAAAAATCCGCACAAGTCCCATAAAGATATTTAATTGATAAACTACAATCATTTTTTCTCCTGTGGATCAAACTTTCAAAGGATTTTAGAGCAATATCTTAACCAATTGTTTCTTTTTAAATGCTTATGTTAATTAGAATTAGTTGCGAGAAATTCGAAAAAACTCAAATGCAGTGTACCATACAAATAAACGAGTTAAAGATTAAAATAGAAATCAAGTGAAGTTCGTTTGAAGAAAAAATCCACACAAGTCCCATAAAGATATTTAATTGATTAATTACAATTACTTTTTCTCCTGTGGATCAAACTTTCAAAGGATTTTTAAGCAATCTCTTAACCAATTGCTTCTCTTTGAATACTCATATTAATTAGAATTAGTTGCGAGAAATTTGAAAAAAAAACTCCAATGCAGTGTACCATACAAGTAAACGAGTTAAAGATTAAAATAGAAATCAAGTGATGTTCGTTTGAAGAAAAAATCCACACAAGTCCCATAAAGCTATTTAATTGATTAACTACATTAGTTTTTCAGTCTTTGGATCAAACTTTCAAAGGATTTTTGAGCAATCTATTTACCATTTGTTTCTCTTTGAATACTCATGTTAATTAGAATTAGTTGCAATAAATTCAAAAAAACTCCAATGCAGTGTACCGTACAAATAAACGACTTAAAGATTAAAATAGAAATCAAGTGAAGTTCGTTTGAAGAAAAAGTCCACACAAGTCCCATAAAGATATTTAATTGATTACCTACAATCATTTTTCTCCTGTGGATCAAACTTTGAAAGGATTTTAGAGCAATATCTTACCAATTGTTTCTTTTTAAATGCTTATGTTAATTAGAATTAGTTGCGAGAAATTCGAAAAAACTCAAATGCAGTGTACCATACAAATAAACGAGTTAAAGATTAAAATAGAAAGCAAGTGAAGTTTGTTTGAAGAAAAAATCCACACAAGTCCCATAAAGATTTTTATTGATTAACTACAATCATTTTTCCTCCTGTGGATCAAACTTTCAATGGATTATTAATAAATCTCTTAACTAATTGTTTCTCTTTTAATACTCATGTTAATTAGAATTAGTTGCAAGAAATTCAAAAAAACTCCAATGCATTGTACCATACAAATAAACGATTTAAAGATTAAAATATAAAGCAAGTGAAGTTCCTTAGAAGAAAAAATCCACACGAGTCCCATAAAGATATTTAATTGATTACCTACAATCATTTTTTCTCCTGTGGATCAAACTTTCAAATTATTTTTGAGCAATCTCTTAACCAATTGTTTATCTTTGAATACTCATGTTAATTAGAATTAGTTGCGAGAAATTCGAAAAAACTCCAATGCAGTGTACCATACAAATAAACGAGTTAAAGATTAAAATAGAAATCAAGTGAAGTTCGTTTGAAGAAAAAATCCACACAAGTCCCATAAAGGTATTTAATTGATTACCTACACTCATTTTTTCTCCTGTGGATCAAACTTTCAAAGGATTTTTGAGCAATATCTTAACCGATTGTTTCTCTTTGAATACTCATGTTAATTAGAATTAGTTGCGAGAAATTCGAAAAAACTCCAATGCAGTGTACCATAGAAATAAATGAGTTAAAGATTAAAATAGAAAACAAGTGAAGTTCGTGTGAAGAAAAATCCACACAAGTCCCATAAAGATATTCAATTGATTACCCACAATCATTTTTTCTCCTGTGGATCAAACTTTCAAAGGATTCTTAAGCAATCTCATAACCAATTATTTCTCTTTGAATACTCATGTTAATTAGAATTAGTGGCGAGAAATTCGAAAAAAACTCCAATGCAGTGTACCATACAAATAAACGAGTTAAATATGAAAATAGGAATCAAGTGAAGTTCGTTTGAAGAAAAAATCCGCACAAGTCCCATAAAGATATTTAATTGATTAACTACAATCATTTTTTCTCCTGTGGATCAAACTTTCAAAGAATTTTAGAGCAATATCTTAACCAATTTTTTATCTTTTAATACTCATGTTAATTAGAATTAGTTGCGAGAAATTTGAAAAAACTCCAATGCAGTGTACCATACAAGTAAACGACTTAAAGATTAAAATAGAAATCAAGTGAAGTTAGTTTGAAGAAAAAATCCAAACAAGTCCCATAAAGATATTTAATTGATTACTTACAATCACTTTTTCTCCTGTGGATCAAACTTTCAAAGGATTTTTAAGCAATCTCTTAACCAATTGCTTCTCTTTGAATACTCATGTTAATTAGAATTAGTTGCGAGAAATTTGAAAAAAAAACTCCAATGCAGTGTACCATACAAGTAAACGAGTTAAAGATTAAAATAAAAATCAAGTGAAGTTCGTTTGAATAAAAAATCCACACAAGTCCCATAAAGATATTTAATTGATTACCTACATTCATTTTTTCGTCTTTGGATCAAACTTTCAAAGTATTTTTGAGCAATCTCTTAACCAATTGTTTCTCTTTTAATACTCATTTTAATTAGAATTAGTTGCGAGAAATTCGAAAAAACTCCAATGCAGTGTACCATACAAATAAACGACTTAAAGATTAAAATAGAAATCAAGTGAAGTTCGTTTGATGAAAAAGTCCACACAAGTCCCATAAAGATATTTAATTGATTACCTACCATCATTTTTATCCTGTGGATCAAACTTTCAAAGGATTTTAGAGCAATATCTTAACCAATTGTTTTTTTTTAAATGCTTATGTTAATTAGAATTAGTTGCGAGAAATTCGAAAAAACTCCAATGCAGTGTACCATACAAATAAACGAGTTAAAGATTAAAATAGAAAACAAGTGAAGTTCGTTTGAAGAAAAAATCCACACAAATCCCATAAAGATTATTAATTGATTACCTACAATCATTTTTTCTCCTGTGGATCAAACTTTCAAGGGATTCTTAAGCAATCTCTTAACCAATTGTTGCTCTTTGAATTCTCATGTTAATTAGAATTAGTTGCGAGAAATTCAAAAAAACTCCAATGCAGTGTACCATACAAATAAACGAGTTAAAGATTAAAATAGAAAGCAAGTGAAGTTCGTTTGAAGAAAAAATCCACACAAGTCCCATAAAGATATTTAATTGATTACCTACAATCATTTTTTTTCCTGTGGATCAAACTTTCAAAGGATTTTTGAGCAATATGTTAACCAATTGTTTCTCTTTGAATACTCATGTTAATTAGAATTAGTTGCGAGAAACTCGAAAAAACTCCAATGCAGTGTACCATAGAAATAAACGAGTTAAAGATTAAAATAGAAATCAAGTGAAGTTCGTTTGAAGAAAAATCCACGCAAGTCCCATAAAGATATTCAATTGATTACCTACAATCATTTTTTCTCCTGTGGATCAAACTTTCAAAGGATTCTTAAGCAATCTCATAACCAATTGTTTCTCTTTGAATACTCATGTTAATTGGAATTAGTGGCGAGAAATTCGAAAAAACTCCAATGCAGTGTACCATACAAATAAACGAGTTAAATATGAAAATAGAAATCAAGTGAAGTTCGTTTGAAGAAAAAATCCCCACAAGTCCCATAAAGATATTTAATTGATTACCTACAATCATTTTTCCTCCTGTGGATCAAACTTTCAAAGGATTTTTGAGCAATATCTTAACCAATTTTTTATCTTTTAATACTCATGTTAATTAGAATTAGTTGTGAGAAATTCGAAAAAACTCTAATACAGTGTACCATACAAATAAACGAGTTAAAGATTAAAATAGAAATCAAGTGAAGTTCGTTAGAAGAAACAATCCGCACCAGTCCCATACAGATATTTAATTGATTAACTACAATCAATTTTTCTCCTGTGGATCAAACTTTCAAAGGATTTTAGAGCAATATCTTAACCAATTGTTTATCTTTGAATACTCATGTTAATTAGAATTAGTTGCGAGAAATTCGAAAAAACTCCAATGCAGTGTACCATACAAATAAACGACTTAAAGATTAAAATAGAAATCAAGTGAAGTTCGTTTGAAGAAAAAATCCACACAAGTCCCATAAAGATATTTAATTGATTACTTACAATTACTTTTTCTCCTGTGGATCAAACTTTCAAAGGATTTTTAAGCAATCTCTTAACCAATTGCTTCTCTTTGAATACTCATGTTAATTAGAATTAGTTGCGAGAAATTTGAAAAAACTCCAAAGCAGTGTACCATACAAGTAAACGAGTTAAAGATTAAAATAGAAATCAAGTGAAGTTCGTTTGAAGAAAAAATCCACACAAGTCCCATAAAGATATTTAATTGATTACCTACAATCATTTTTTCGTCTTTGGATCAAACTTTCAAAGGATTTTTGAGCAATCTCTTAACAAATTGTTTCTCTTTTAATAATCATTTTAATTATAATTAGTTGAAAGAAATTCTAAAAAACTCCAATGCAGTGTACAATACAAATAAACGACTTAAAGATTAAAATAGAAATCAAGTGAAGTTCGTTTGAAGAAAAATTCCACACAAGTCCCATAAAGATATTTAATTGATTACCTACAATCATTTTTCTCCTGTGGATCAAACTTTGAAAGGATTTTAGAGCAATATCTTAACCAATTGTTTCGGTTTAAATGCTTATGTTAATTAGAATTAGTTGCAACAAATTCGAAAAAACTCCAATGCAGTGTACCATACAAATAAACGAGTTAAAGATTAAAATAGAAAACAAGTGAAGTTCGTTTGAAGAAAAAATCCACACAAATCCCATAAAGATTATTAATTGATTACCTACAATCATTTTTTCTCCTGTGGATCAAACTTTCAAGGGATTCTTAAGCAATCTCTTAACCAATTGTTGCTCTTTGAATACTCATGTTAATTAGAATTAGTTGCGAGAAATTCAAAAAAACTCCAATGCAGTGTACCATACAAATAAACGATTTAAAGATTAAAATAGAAATCAAGTGAAGTTCCTTAGAAGAAAAAATCCACACGAGTCCCATAAAGATATTTAATTGATTACCTACAATCATTTTTTCTCCTGTGGATCAAACTTTCAAATGATTTTTGAGCAATCTCTTAACCAATTGTTTCTCTTTGAATACTCATGTTAATTAGAATTAGTTGCGAGAAATTCGAAAAAACTCCAATGCAGTGTACCATACAAATAAACGAGTTAAAGATTAAAATAGAAATCAAGTGAAGTTCGTTTGAAGAAAAAATCCACACAAGTCCCATAAAGATATTTAATTGATTAACTACAATCATTTTTTCTCCTGTGTATCAAACTTTCAAAGAATTTTAGAGCAATATCTTAACCAATTGCTTATCTTTTAATACTCATGTTAATTATAATTAGTTGCGAGAAATTCGAAAAAACTCCAATGCAGTGTACCATACAAATAAACGACTTAAAGATTAAAATAGAAATCAAGTGAAGTTCGTTTGAAGAAAAAATCCACACAAGTCCCATAAAGATATTTAATTGATTACTTACAATTACTTTTTCTCCTGTGGATCAAACTTTCAAAGGATTTTTAAGCAATCTCTTAACCAATTGCTTCTCTTTGAATACTCATGTTAATTAGAATTAGTTGCGAGAAATTTGAAAAAACTCCAAAGCAGTGTACCATACAAGTAAACGAGTTAAAGATTAAAATAGAAATCAAGTGAAGTTCGTTTGAAGAAAAAATCCACACAAGTCCCATAAAGCTATTTAATTGATTACCTACATTAGTTTTTTCGTCTTTGGATCAAACTTTCAAAGTATTTTTGAGCAATCTATTTACCATTTGTTTCTCTTTGAATAATCATTTTAATTAGAATTAGTTGCAAAAAATTCGAAAAAACTCCAATGCAGTGTACCGTACAAATACACGACTTAAAGATTAAAATAGAAATCAAGTGAAGTTCGTTTGATGAAAAAGTCCACACAAGTCCCATAAAGATATTTAATTGATTACCTACAATCATTTTTATCCTGTGGATCAAACTTTGAAAGGATTTTAGAGCAATATCTTAACCAATTGTTTCGGTTTAAATGCTCATGTTAATTAGAATTAGTTGCGAGAAATTCGAAAAAACTCCAATGCAGTGTACCATACAAATAAACGAGTTAAAGATTAAAATAGAAAACAATTGAAGTTCGTTTGAAGAAAAAATACACACAATTCCCATAAAGATAATTAATTGATTACCTACAATCATTTTTTCTCCTGTGGATCAAACTTTCAATGGATTCTTAATCAATCTCTTAACTAATTGTTTCTCTTTTAATACTCATGTTAATTAGAATTAGTTGCGAGAAATTCTAAAAAAATCCAATGCATTGTACCATACAAATAAACGATTTAAACATTAAAATATAAAGCAAGTGAAGTTCGTTAGAAGAAAAAATCCACACGAGTCCCATAAAGATATTTAATTGATTACCTACAATCATTTTTTCTCCTGTGGATCAAACTTTCAAATGATTTTTGAGCAATCTCTTAACCAATTGTTTCTCTTTGAATACTCATGTTAATTAGAATTAGTTGCGAGAAATTCGAAAAAACTCCAATGCAGTGTACCATACAAATAAACGAGTTAAAGATTAAAATAGAAATCAAGTGAAGTTCGTTTGAAGAAAAAATCCAAACAAGTCCCATAAAGATATTTAATTGATTACCTACACTCATTTTTTCTCCTGTGGATCAAACTTTCAAATGATTTTTGAGCAATATCTTAACCGATTGTTTCTCTTTGAATACTCATGTTAATTAGAATTAGTTGCGAGAAATTCGAAAAAACTCCAATGCAGTGTACCATACAAATAAACGAGTTAAAGATTAAAATAGAAATCAAGTGAAGTTCGTTTGAAGAAAAAACCACACAAGTCCCATAAAGTTATTCAATTGATTACCTACAATCATTTTTCTCCTGTGGATCAAACTTTCAAAGGATTCTTAAGCAATCTCATAACCAATTATTTCTCTTTGAATACTCATGTTAATTGGAATTAGTGGCGAGAAATTCGAAAAAACTCCAATGCAGTGTACCATACAAATAAACGAATTAAATATGAAAATAGAAATCAAGTGAAGTTCGTTTGAAGAAAAAATCCACACAAGTCCCATAAAGATATTTAATTGATTACCTACAATCATTTATTCTCCTGTGGATCAAACTTTCAAAGGATTTTTGAGCAATATCTTAACCAATTGTTTATCTTTGAATACTCATGTTATTTAGAATTAGTTTTGAGAAATTCGAAAAAACTCTAATGCAGTGTACCATACAAATAAACGAGTTAAAGGTTAAAATAGAAATCAAGTGAAGTTCGTTTGAAGATAAAGTCCACACAAGTCCCATAAAGATATTTAATTGATTAACTACAATCATTTTTTCTCCTGTGGATCAAACTTTCAAAGAATTTTTTAGCAATATCTTAACCAATTGTTTCTCTTTGAATACTCATGTTAATTAGAATTAGTTGCAAGAAATTCTTAAAAACTCCAATGCAGTGTACCATACAAATAAACGAGTTAAATATGGAAATAGAAATCAAGTGAAGTTCGTTTGAAGAAAAAATCCACACAAGTCCCATAACGATATTTAATTGATTACATACAATCGTTTTTTCGTCTTTGGATCAAACTTTCAAAGGATTTTTGAGCAATCTCTTTACCATTTGTTTCTCTTTGAATACTCATTTTAATTAGAATTAGTTGCAACAAATTCGAAAAAACTCCAATGCAGTGTACCATACAAATAAACGAGTTAAAGATTAAAATAGAAATCAAGTGTAGTTCGTTTGAAGAAAAAGTCCGCACAAGTCCCATAAAGATATCTAATTGATTACCTACAATCATTTTTTCTCCTGTGGATCAAACTTTCAAAGGATTTTTGAGCAATATCTTAACCAATTGTTTCTCTTTGAATACTCATGTTAATTAGAATTATTTGCGAGAAATTAAAAAAAAAACTCCAACGCAGTGTACCATACAAATAAACGCGTTAAAGATTAAAATAGAAATCAAGTGAAGTTCGTTTGAAGAAAAAATCCACACAAGTCCCATAAAGATATTTAATTGATTACCTACAATCATTTTTTCTCCTGTGGATCAAACTTTCAAAGGATTTTTGAGCAATATCTTAACCAATTGTTGCTCTTTGAATACTCATGTTAATTAGAATTAGTTGCGAGAAATTCAAAAAACTCCAATGCAGTGTACCATACAAATAAACGAGTTAAAGATTAAAATAGAAATCAAGTGAAGTTAGTTTGAAGAAAAAATCCACACAAGTCCCATAAAGATATTTAATTGATTACCTACAATCTTTTTTTCTCCTGCTATCAAACTTTCAAGGTTTTCTTAAGCAATCTCTTAACCAATTGTTGATCTTTGAATACTCATGTTAATTAGAATTAGCTGCGAGAAAGTAAAAAAAACTCTAATGCAGAGTACCATACAAATAAACGAGTTAAAGATTAAAATAGAAATCAATTGAAGTTCGTTTGAAGAAAAAATCCACACAAGTCCCATAAAGATATTTAATTGATTACTTACAATCAATTTTTCTCCTGTGGATCAAACTTTCAAAGGATTTTTAAGCAATCTCTTAACCAATTGCTTCTCTTTGAGTACTCATGATAACTGGAATTAGTTGCGAGAAATTCAAAAAAAACTCCAATGCAGTGTACCATACGAATAAACGAGTTAAAGATTAAAATAGAAATCAAGTGAAGTTCATTTGAAGAAAATATCCACACAAGTCCCATAAAGATATTCAATTGATTACCTACAATCATTTTTTCTCCTGTGGATCAAACTTTCAAAGGATTTTTGAGCAATATCTTAACCAATTTTTTCTCTTTGAATACTCATGTTAATTATAATTAGTTGCGATAAATTCGAAAAAACTCCAATGCAGTGTACCATACAAATAAACGAGTTAAAGATTAAAATAGAAATCAAGTGAAGTTCGTTTGAAGAAAAATCCACACAAGTCCCATAAAGATATTTAATTGATTACCTACAATCATTTTTCTCCTGTGGATCAAACTTTCAAAGGATTCTTAAGCAATCTTATAACCAATTGTTTCTCTTTGAATACTCATGTTAATTAGAATTAGTGGCGAGAAATTTGAAAAAACTCCAATGCAGTGTACCATACAAATAAACGAGTTAAATATTAAAATAGAAATCAAGTGAAGTTCGTTTGAAGAAAAAATCCACAAAAGTCCCATAAAGATATATTAATTGATTACCTACAATCATTTATTCTCCTGTGGATATAACTTTCAAAGGATTTTTGAGCAATATCTTAACCAATTGTTTCTCTTTGAATACTCATGTTAATTAGAATTAGTTGCGAGAAAATCTAAAAAACTCCAATGCAGTGTACCATATAAATAAACGAGTTAAATATTAAAATAGAAATCAAGTGAAGTTCGTTTGAAGAAAAAATCCACACAAGTCCCATAAAGATATTTAATTGATTACCTACAATCATTTTTTCTCCTGTGGATCAAACTTTCAAAGGATTTTTAAGCAATCTCTTAACCAATTGTTTCTTTTTGAATGCTTATTTTAATTAGAATTAGTTGCAAGAAATTTGAAAAAACTTCAACGCAGTGTACCATAGAAGTAAACGACTTAAAGATTAAAATAGAAATCAAGTGAAGTTAGTTTGAAGAAAAAGTCCAAACAAGTCCCATAAAGGTATTTAATTGATTACCTACACTCATTTTTTCTCCTGTGGATCAAACTTTCAAAGGATTTCTTGAGCAATATCTTAACCAATTGTTGCTCTTTGAATACTCATGTTAATTAGAATTAGTTGCGAGAAATTCGAAAAAACTCCAATGCAGTGTACCATACAAATAAACGAGTTAAAGATTAAAATAGAAATCAAGTGAAGTTCGTTTGAAGAAAAAATCCACACAAGTCCCATAAAGATATTCAATTGATTACCTACAATCACTTTTTCTCCTGTGGATCAAACTTTCAAAGGATTCTTAAGCAATCTCATAACCAATTGTTTCTCTTTGAATACTCATGTTAATTAGAATTAGTTGCGAGAAATTCAAAAAAAATCCAATGCAGTGTACCATACAAATAAACGAGTTAAAGATTAAAATAGAAAGCAAGTGAAGTTCGTTTGAAGAAAAAATCCACACAAGTCCCATAAAGATATTTAATTGATTACCTACAATCATTTTTTCTCCTGTGGATCAAACTTTCAAAGGATTTTTTAGCAATATCTTAACCAATTGTTTCTCTTTGAATACTCATGTTAATTAGAATTAGTTGCGAGAAACTCGAAAAAACTCCAATGCAGTGTACCATAGAAATAAACGAGTTAAAGATTAAAATAGAAATCAAGTGAAGTTCGTTTGAAGAAAAAACCACGCAAGTCCCATAAAGATATTCAATTGATTACCTACAATCATTTTTTCTCCTGTGGATCAAACTTTCAAAGGATTTTTGAGCAATATCTTAACCAATTGTTTCTCTTTGAATACTCATGTTAATTAGAATTAGTTGCGAGAAATTCGAAAAAACTCCAATGCAGTGTACCATACAAATAAACGAGTTAAATATTAAAATAGAAATCAAGTGAAGTTCGTTTGAAGAAAAAATCCACACAAGTCCCATAAAGATATTTAATTGATTACCTACAATCATTTTTTCGTCTTTGGATCAAACTTTCAAAGGATTTTTGAGCAATCTCTTAACCAATTGTTTCTCTTTGAATACTCATGTTAATTAGAATTAGTTGCGAGAAATTCGAAAAAACTCCAATGCAGTGTACCATACAAATAAACGAGTTAAAGATTAAAATAGAAATCAAGTGTAGTTCGTTTGAAGAAAAAATCCGCACAAGTCCCATAAAGATATCTAATTGATTACCTACAATCATTTTTTCTCCTGTGGATCAAACTTTCAAAGGATTTTTTAGCAATATCTTAACCAATTGTTTCTCTTTGAATACTCATGTTAATTAGAATTATTTGCGAGAAATTAAAAAAAAAACTCCAACGCAGTGTACCAGACAAATAAACGCGATAAAGATTAAAATAGAAATCAAGTGAAGTTCGTTGGAAGAAAAAATCTACACGAGTCCCATAAAGATATATAATTGATTACCTACAATCGTTTTTTTTCCTGTGGATCAAACTTTCAAATGATTTTTTAGCAATATCTTAACCAATTGTTGCTCTTTGAATACTCATGTTAATTAGAATTAGTTGCGAGAAATTCAAAAAAACTCCAATGCAGTGTACCATACAAATAAACGAGTTAAAGATTAAAATAGAAATCAAGTGAAGTTAGTTTGAAGAAAAAATCCACACAAGTCCCATAAAGATATTTAATTGATTACCTACAATCTTTTTTTCTCCTGCTATCAAACTTTCAAGGTTTTCTTAAGCAATCTCTTAACCAATTGTTGATCTTTGAATACTCATGTTAATTAGAATTAGCTGCAAGAAAGTAAAAAAAACTCTAATGCAGAGTACCATACAAATAAACGAGTTAAAGATTAAAATAGAAATCAAGTGAAGTTCGTTTGAAGAAAAAATCCACACAAGTCCCATAAAGATATTTAATTGATTACTTACAATCACTTTTTCTCCTGTGGATCAAACTTTCAAAGGATTTTTAAGCAATCTCTTAACCAATTGCTTCTCTTTGAGTACTGATGATAACTGGAATTAGTTGCGAGAAATTCAAAAAAAACTCCAATGCAGTGTACCATACGAATAAACGAGTTAAAGATTAAAATAGAAATCAAGTGAAGTTCATTTGAAGAAAATATCCACACAAGTCCCATAAAGATATTCAATTGATTACCTACAATCATTTTTTCTCCTGTGGATCAAACTTTCAAAGGATTTTTGAGCAATATCTTAACCAATTGTTTCTCTTTGAATACTCATGTTAATTAGAATTAGTTGCGATAGATTCGAAAAAACTCCAATGCAGTGTACCATAGAAATAAATGAGTTAAAGATTAAAATAGAAAACAAGTGAAGTTCGTTTGAAGAAAAAACCACGCAAGTCCCATAAAGATATTCAATTGATTACCCACAATCATTTTTTCTCCTGTGGATCAAACTTTCAAAGGATTATTAAGCAATCTCATAACCAATTGTTTCTCTTTGAATACTCATGTTAATTGGAATTAGTGGCGATAAATTTGAAAAAACTCCAATGCAGTGTACCATACAAATAAACGAGTTAAATATTAAAATAGAAATCAAGTGAAGTTCGTTTGAAAAAAAAATCCACACAAGTCCCATAAAGATATTTAATTGATTACCTACAATCATTTATTCTCCTGTGGATATAACTTTCAAAGGATTTTTGAGCAATATCTTAACCAATTGTTTCTCTTTGAATACTCATGTTAATTAGAATTAGTTGCGAGAAACTGGAAAAAACTCCAATGCAGTGTACCATATAAATAAACGAGTTAAATATGAAAATAGAAATCAAGTGAAGTTCGTTTGAAGAAAAAATCCACACAAGTCCCATAAAGATATTTAATTGATTACCTACAATCATTTTTTTTCCTGTGGATCAAACTTTCAAAGGATTTTTTAGCAATATCTTAACCAATTGTTTCTCTTTGAATACTCGTGCTAATTAGAATTAGTTGCGAGAAATTGGAAAAAACTCCAATGCAGTGTACCATACAAATAAACGAGTTAAAGATTAAAATAGAAATCAAGTGAAGTTCGTTTGAAGAAAAAATCCACACAAGTCCCATAAAGATATTTAATTGATTACCTACAATCATTTTTTCGTCTTTGGATCAAACTTTCAGAGGATTTTTGAACAATCTCTTAACCAATTGTTTCTCTTTGAATACTCATGTTAATTAGAATTAGTTGCGAGAAATTCGAGAAAACTCCAATGCAGTGTACCATACAAATAAACGAGTTAAAGATTAAAATAGAAATCAAGTGAAGTCGTTTGAAGAAAAAGTCCACACAAGTCCCATAAAGATATTTAATTGATTACCTACAATCATTTTTTCTCCTGCTGATCAAACTTTCAAGGGATTCTTAAGCAATCTCTTAACCAATTGCTTCTCTTTGAATACTCATATTAATTAGAATTATTTGCGAGAAATTCAAAAAAAAACTCCAACGCAGTGTACCATACAAATAAAAGAGTTAAAGATTAAAATATAAATCAAGTGAATTTGGTTGGAAGAAAAAATCTACACAAGTCCCATAAAGATATTTAATTGATTACCTACAATCATTTTTTCTCCTGTGGATCAAACTTTCAAAGGATTTTTTAGCAATATCTTAACCAATTGTTTCTCTTTGAATACTCATGTTAATTAGAATTAGTTGCGAGAAATTCGAAAAAACTTCAATGCAGTGTACCATACAAATAAACGAGTTAAAGATTAAAATAGAAATCAAGTGAAGTTCGTTTGAAGAAAAATCCACACAATTTTCATAAAGATATTCAATTGATTACCTACAATAATTTTTTCTCCTGTGGATCAAACTTTCAAAGGATTCTTAAGCAATCTCATAACCAATTGTTTCTCTTTGAATACTCATGTTAATTGGAATTAGTGGCGAGAAATTCGAAAAAACTCCAATGCAGTGTACCATACAAATAAACGAGTTAAATATGAAAATAGAAATCAAGTGAAGTTCGTTTGAAGAAAAAATCCACACAAGTCCCTTAAAGATATTTAATTGATTACCTACAATCATTTATTCTCCTGTGGATCAAACTTTCAAAGGATTTTTGAGCAGTATCTTAACCAATTGTTTCTCTTTAAATACTCATGTTAATTAGAATTAGTTGCGAGAAATTCTTAAAAACTCCAATGCAGTGTACCATACAAATAAACGAGTTAAATATGGAAATAGAAATCAAGTGAAGTTCGTTTGAAGAAAAAATCCACACAAGTCCCATAAAGATATTTAATTGATTACCTACAATCATTTTTTCTCCTGTGGATCAAACTTTCAAAGGATTTTTTAGCAATATCTTAACCAATTGTTTCTCTTTGAATACTCACGCTAATTAGAATTAGTTGCGATAAATTGTAAAAAACTCCAAAGCAGTGTACCATACAAGTAAACGACTTAAAGATTAAAATAGAAATCAAGTGAAGTTCGTTTGAAGAAAAAATCCACACAAGTCCCATAAAGATATTTAATTGATTACCTACAATCATTTTTTTCCTGTGGATCAAACTTTCAAAGGATTTTTTAGCAATATCTTAACCAATTGTTTCTCTTTGAATACTCGTGCTAATTAGAATTAGTTGCGAGAAATTGGAAAAAACTCCAATGCAGTGTACCATACAAATAAACGAGTTAAAGATTAAAATAGAAATCAAGTGAAGTTCGTTTGAAGAAAAAATCCACACAAGTCCCATAAAGATATTTAATTGATTACCTACAATCATTTTTTCGTCTTTGGATCAAACTTTCAGAGGGTTTTTGAGCAATCTCTTAACCAATTGTTGCTCTTTGAATACTCATGTTAATTAGAATTAGTTGCGAGAAATTCAAAAAAACTCCAATGCAGTGTACCATACAAATAAACGAGTTAAAGATTAAAATAGAAATCAAGTGAAGTTCCTGTGAAGAAAAAATCCACACAAGTCCCATAAAGATATTTAATTGATTACCTACAATCATTTTTTCTCCTGTGGATCAAACTTTCAAAGGATTTTTAAGCAATATCTTAACCAATTGTTTCTCTTTGAATACTCATGTTAATTAGAATTAGTTGCGAGAAATTCAAAAAAACTTCAATGCAGTGTACCATACAAATAAACGAGTTAAAGATTAAAATAGAAATCAAGTGAAGTTAGTTTGAAGAAAAAATCCACACAAGTCCCATAAAGATATTTAATTGATTACCTACAATCTTTTTTTCTCCTGCTATCAAACTTTCAAGGTTTTCTTAAGCAATCTCTTAACCAATTGTTGATCTTTGAATACTCATGTTAATTAGAATTAGCTGCGAGAAAGTAAAAAAAACTCTAATGCAGAGTACCATACAAATAAACGAGTTAAAGATTAAAATAGAAATCAAGTGAAGTTCGTTTGAAGAAAAAATCCACACAAGTCCCATAAAGATATTTAATTGATTACTTACAATCACTTTTTCTCCTGTGGATCAAACTTTCAAAGGATTTTTAAGCAATCTCTTAACCAATTGCTTCTCTTTGAGTACTGATGATAACTGGAATTAGTTGCGAAAAATTCAAAAAAACTCCAATGCAGTGTACCATACGAATAAACGAGTTAAAGATTAAAATAGAAATCAAGTGAAGTTCATTTGAAGAAAATATCCACACAAGTCCCATAAAGATATTCAATTGATTACCTACAATCATTTTTTCTCATGTGGATCAAACTTTCAAAGGATTTTCGAGCAATATCTTAACCAATTGTTTCTCTTTGAATACTCATGTTAATTAGAATTAGTTGCGATAAATTCGAAAAAACTCCAATGCAGTGTACCATAGAAATAAACGAGTTAAAGATTAAAATAGAAATCAAGTGAAGTTCGTTTGAAGAAAAAACCACGCAAGTCCCATAAAGATATTCAATTGATTACCCACAATCATTTTTTCTCCTGTGGATCAAACTTTCAAAGTATTCTTAAGCAATATTATAACCAATTGTTTCTCTTTGAATACTCATGTTAATTAGAATTAGTTGCGAGAAATTTGAAAAAACTCCAATGCAGTGTACCATACAAATAAACGAGTTAAATATTAAAATAGAAATCAAGTGAAGTTCGTTTGAAGAAAAAATCCACAAAAGTCCCATAAAGATATTTAATTGATTACCTACAATCATTTATTCTCCTGTGGATATAACTTTCAAAGGATTTTTGAGCAATATCTTAACCAATTGTTTCTCTTTGAATACTCATGTTAATTAGAATTAGTTGCGAGAAACTCTAAAAAACTCCAATGCAGTGTACCATACAAATAAACGAGTTAAATATGAAAATAGAAATCAAGTGAAGTTCGTTTGAAGAAAAAATCCACACAAGTCCCATAAAGATATTTAATTGATTACCTACAATCATTTTTTCTCCTGTGGATCAAACTTTCAAAGGATTTTTTAGCAATATCTTAACCAATTGTTTCTCTTTGAATACTCATGTTAATTAGAATTAGTGGCGAGAAATTCGAAAAAACTCCAATGCAGTGTACCATACAAATAAACGAATTAAATATGAAAATAGAAATCAAGTGAAGTTCGTTTGAAGAAAAAATCCACACAAGTCCCATAAAGATATTTAATTGATTACCTACAATCATTTTTTTTCCTGTGGATCAAACTTTCAAAGGATTTTTGAGCAATATCTTAACCAATTGTTTCTCTTTGAATACTCACGCTAATTAGAATTAGTTGCGAGAAATTGGAAAAAACTCCAATGCAGTGTACCATACAAATAAACGAGTTAAAGATTAAAATAGAAATCAAGTGAAGTTCGTTTGAAGAAAAAATCCACACAAGTCCCATAAAGATATTTAATTGATTACCTACAATCATTTTTTCGTCTTTGGATCAAACTTTCAGAGGATTTTTGAACAATCTCTTAACCAATTGTTTCTCTTTGAATACTCATGTTAATTAGAATTAGTTGCGAGAAATTCGAGAAAAACTCCAATGCAGTGTACCTACAATACGAGAATAAACGGTACGTTAAAGCGGACTCTCGAAAATATGGAAATCAAGTGAAGTTCGTTTGAAGAAAAAGTCCACACAAGTCCCATAAAGATATTTAATTGATTACCTACAATCATTTTTTCTCCTGCTGATCAAACTTTCAAGGGATTCTTAAGCAATCTCTTAACCAATTGCTTCTCTTTGAATACTCATATTAATTAGAATTATTTGCGAGAAATTCAAAAAAAAACTCCAACGCAGTGTACCATACAAATAAACGCGTTAAAGATTAAAATAGAAATCAAGTGAAGTTAGTTTGAAGAAAAAATCCACACAAGTCCCATAAAGATATTTAATTGATTACCTACAATCATTTTTTCTCCTGTGGATCAAACTTTCAAAGGATTTTTAAGCAATATCTTAACCAATTGTTTCTCTTTGAATACTCATGTTAATTAGAATTAGTTGCGAGAAATTCGAAAAAACTTCAATGCAGTGTACCATACAAATAAACGAGTTAAAGATTAAAATAGAAATCAAGTGAAGTTCGTTTGAAGAAAAATCCACACAAGTTTCATAAAGATATTCAATTGATTACCTACAATAATTTTTTCTCCTGTGGATCAAACTTTCAAAGGATTCTTAAGCAATATCATAACCAATTGTTTATATTTGAATACTCATGTTAATTAGAATTAGTGGCGAGAAATTTGAAAAAACTCCAATGCAGTGTACCATACAAGTAAACGAATTAAAGATGAAAATAGAAATCAAGTGAAGTTAGTTTGAAAAAAAAGTCCACACAAGTCCCTTAAAGATATTTAATTGATTACCTACAATCATTTATTCTCCTGTGGATCAAACTTTCAAAGGATTTTTGAGCACTATCTTAACCAATTGTTTCTCTTTAAATAATCATGTTAATTAGAATTAGTTGCGAGAAATTCTTAAAAACTCCAATGCAGTGTACCATACAAATAAACGAGTTAAATATGGAAATAGAAATCAAGTGAAGTTAGTTTGAAGAAAAAATCAACACAAGTCCCATAAAGATATTTAATTGATTACCTACAATCATTTTTTCTCATGTGGATCAAACTTTCAAAGGATTTTTGAGCAATATCTTAACCAATTGTTTCTCTTTGAATACTCACGCTAATTAGAATTAGTTGCGAGAAATTGTAAAAAACTCCAATGCAGTGTACCAGACAAATAAACGAGTTAAAGATTAAAATAGAAATCAAGTGAAGTTCGTTTGAAGAAAAAATCCACACAAGTCCCATAAAGATATTTAATTGATTACCTACAATCATTTTTTTCCTGTGGATCAAACTTTCAAAGCATTTTTGAGCAATATCTTAACCAATTGTTTCTCTTTGAATACTCGTGCTAATTAGAATTAGTTGCGAGAAATTGGAAAAAACTCCAATGCAGTGTACCATACAAGTAAACGAGTTAAAGATTAAAATAGAAATCAAGTGAAGTTCGTTTGAAAAAAAAATCCATACAAGTCCCATAACGCTATTTAATTGATTACCTACAATAGTTTTTTCGTCTTTGGATCAAACTTTCAAAGGATTTTTGAACAATCTCTTTACCATTTGTTGCTCTTTGAATACTCATTTTAATTAGAATTAGTTGCGAGAAATTCGAGAAAACTCCAATGCAGTGTACCATACAAATAAACGATTTAAAGATTAAAATAGAAATCAAGTGAAGTCGTTTGAAGAAAAAGTCCACACAAGTCCCATAAAGATATTTAATTGATTACCTACAATCATTTTTTCTCCTGCTGATCAAACTTTAAAGTGATTATTAAGCAATCTCTTAACCCATTGCTTCTCTTTGAATACTCATATTAATTAGAATTATTTGCGAGAAATTCAAAAAAAAACTCCAACGCAGTGTACCATACAAATAAACGCGTTAAAGATTAAAATAGAAATCAAGTGAAGTTAGTTTGAAGAAAAAATCCACACAAGTCCCTTAAAGATATTTAATTGATTACCTACAATCATTTTTTCTCCTGTGGATCAAACTTTCAAAGGATTTTTGAGCAGTATCTTAACCAATTGTTTCTCTTTAAATAATCATGTTAATTAGAATTAGTTGCGAGAAATTCTTAAAAACTCCAATGCAGTGTACCATACAAATAAACGAGTTAAAGATTAAAATAGAAATCAAGTGAAGTTCGTTTGAAGAAAAATCCACACAAGTTTCATAAAGATATTCAATTGATTACCTACAATCATTTTTTCTCCTGTGGATCAAACTTTCAAAGTATTCTTAAGCAATCTCATAACCAATTGTTTCTCTTTGAATACTCATGTTAATTGGAATTAGTGGCGAGAAATTCGAAAAAACTCCAATGCAGTGTACCATACAAATAAACGAGTTAAATATGAAAATAGAAATCAAGTGAAGTTCGTTTGAAAAAAAAATCCACACAAGTCCCTTAAAGATATTTAATTGATTACCTACAATCATTTATTCTCCTGTGGATCAAACTTTCAAAGGATTTTTGAGCAGTATCTTAACCAATTGTTTCTCTTTAAATAATCATGTTAATTAGAATTAGTTGCGAGAAATTCTTAAAAACTCCAATGCAGTGTACCATACAAATAAACGAGTTAAATATGGAAATAGAAATCAAGTGAAGTTCGTTTGAAGAAAAAATCCACACAAGTCCCATAAAGATATTTAATTGATTACCTACAATCATTTTTTCTCCTGTGGATCAAACTTTCAAAGGATTTTTGAGCAATATCTTAACCAATTGTTTCTCTTTGAATACTCAAGCTAATTAGAATTAGTTGCGAGAAATTGGAAAAAACTCCAATGCAGTGTACCATACAAATAAACGAGTTAAAGATTAAAATAGAAATCAAGTGAAGTTCGTTTGAAGAAAAAATCCAAACAAGTCCCATTAAGATATTTAATTGATTACCTACAATCCTTTTTTATCCTGCTATCAAACTTTCAAGGGATTCTTAAGCAATCTCTTAACCAATTGTTGATCTTTGAATACTCATGTCAATCACAATTAGTTGCGAGAAATTAAAAAAAACTCCAATGCAGTGTACCATACAAATAAACGAGTTAAAGATTAAAATAGAAATCAAGTGAAGTTCGTTTGAAGAAAAAATCCACACAAGTCTCATAAAGATATTTAATTGATTACCTACAATCATTTTTTCGTCTTTGGATCAAACTTTCAAAGAATTTTTGAGCAATCTCTTAACCAATTGTTTCTCTTTGAATACTCATGTTAATTAGAATTAGTTGCGAGAAATTCGAAAAAACTCCAATGCAGTGTACCATACAAATAAACGAGTTAAAGATTAAAATAGAAATCAAGGGAAGTTCGTTTGAAGAAAAAGTCCACACAAGTCCCATAAAGATATTTAATTGATTACCTACAATCATTTATTCTCCTGTGGATCAAACTTTCAAAGGATTTTTGAGCAGTATCTTAACCAATTGTTTCTCTTTAAATAATCATGTTAATTAGAATTAGTTGCGAGAAATTCTTAAAAACTCCAATGCAGTGTACCATACAAATAAACGAGTTAAATATGAAAATAGAAATCAAGTGAAGTTCGTTTGAAGAAAAAATCCACACAAGTCCCATAAAGATATTTAATTGATTACCTACAATCATTTTTTCTCCTGTGGATCAAACTTTCAAAGGATTTTTGAGCAATATCTTAACCAATTGTTTATCTTTGAATACTCACGCTAATTAGAATTAGTTGCGAGAAATTGGAAAAAACTCCAATGCAGTGTACCATACAAATAAACGAGTTAAAGATTAAAATAGAAATCAAGTGAAGTTCGTTTGAAGAAAAAATCCAAACAAGTCCCATTAAGATATTTAAAGATCTTTAACTCGTCTTTGGATCAAACTTTCAAAGAATTTTTGAGCAATCTCTTAACCAATTGTTTCTCTTTGAATACTCATGTTAATTAGAATTAGTTGCGAGAAAATCGAAAAAACTCCAATGCAGTGTACCATACAAATAAACGAGTTAAAGATTAAAAACGAGTTAACGAATTAAAGATGCAGTGTACCATACAAATAAACGAGTTAAATATGGAAATAGAAATCAAGTGAAGTTCGTTTGAAGAAAAAATCCACACAAGTCCCATAAAGATATTTAATTGATTACCTACAATCATTTTTTCTCCTGTGGATCAAACTTTCAAAGGATTTTTTAGCAATATCTTAACCTATTGATTTTCTTTGAATACTCATTTTAATTATAATAAGTTGCGAGAAATTCGAAAAAACTCCAATGCAGTGTACCATACAAATAATCGAGTTAAAGATTAAAATAGAAATCAAGTGAAGTTGGTTGGAAGAAAAAATCTACACAAGTCCCATAAAAATATTTAATTGATTACCTACAATCATTTGCTCTCCTGTGGATCAAAGTTTCAAAGGATTCTTGATTAATCTCTTAACCAACTGTTTGTCTTTGAATACTCATGATAATTTGGGAGAAATAAAAATAAAAAAAAACCCCAACACAGTGTACTATACAAGTAATCGTGTTAAAGATTAAAATAGAAATCAAACGAAGTTCTTCTAAAGAAAAAATCCACAAGTCCCATAAAGATGTTTAGCTGAAGACATACCATCAATTACTCTCCTGCGGATCGAACTTTCAAAGGATTTTTAAGTTGTTTGTCTTTGAATAACTATAATAATTAGAATTAGTTTTGAAAATTCCAAAATCACTCCAATGCAGTGTACCACAGAAAAATTGGATGTAAATATTAAAATAGAAATCCAATAAAATTGGTCTGAAGAAAAATTCACAAGTCCCATATAGATGTTTAACTGAAGATCTACAATCAATTTTAAAAAGTCTCCTCGTTCGTTTATTTTGATAAATTTTAAGATATTTAAAAACAGAGTAAAAGCCCAGACAGAAATTCAATAAGGAAAATATAGATTACTGAAGAAAATCAAATATATCTTAGAATATTCTTTTTTTTTCAAGAAAAAGTGACGAAGTCTTGATGGTATGCCAGCATTTTGATAAACATTCAAAGACGGAGTTTTTAATTGTTCATGAAACGACAAGTTTAATTTCGAATAACACCAAGGTATTTAAACTAACCAACCTGTTATAATATAACACCATTTTGAAGAAGAGAGAACCTCTCTGAAACGATTGACCCAGTTCACCCAGTATTGCCCTGTTTTACCAGTTTGACTAAATTGACTGAGCTATTTTGATATTGTTTTTCATTAAGAGTTAATATGATGTTGCAATACCAATCAAATACAGCTATTATTTACTTTCAATATTATGGTAAAGAACAGATAGATCTCGGTAAAACCAAAATTGCTATATCATGAGTTTGCAAAGAGGCAACATTTAAGGCAAATCATTTATTAAAATAAGAAATAAAAAAGGCACAAGAATAGAGCTCTGAGCTACCGTGTAATAATAAAGAAAGTATCAGCATAAAGATTACGAAACTCATCAACACACTCGAGTTGTCCTTCAGAAAGATAAAATCCAAAACACTTAATAGCTTCTGATGAAAATCCAAAGGACTTAAGTTTATAAAAAATGGTTTCTGGTATAAAGTCTGGACAAGAGGAAAGTCGACAAGGAAAATTGGAAGGGCATGCTGACTCCAGTGTAATGAATTGATATATATAGTAAAAGTTCAGATACTGCCATCACAAGTAGATTTTCCTTTTATGAAACCATATTGAGAAAAATTTAGAGGATTATTGTACAGTAAACAACTTTTTAATTGTCTATTATCATTTGTTCCAATATTTTACTAATGACGAAAGGCCGAGACATACATTTAGAGCTTGAACGCTCAGCTGAACTACCAGCTTTAGGTAATGCTATAACGTTTGCTTTTTTTATTAGCTCAGAAAAAGTAGGATGGGTGCTAGTATGATATACACCCTATAGCTCAAGATGTGAAGTCAGGTTAAACCTGATAATATATACCTAAATATGATGAAATATAATACTTTAGAAACAAATTTGGGATATATATTTGCACATTAGGGGGTTTGGGTAAAGTACAGCGGTTCTGACTGCAAAATGTGTTAGCTACAATAATTCTGATATTATGAATTAAGAATTGTTTTCTGACTTCACACTATCCAAATACTTTACCCGCCCCCCCCCCTAATATGCAAATATTTAGCCCAAATTAAATTTTATAATTCTATTTATCTTTTCTCACGCCAAGTTGAAAGAAACTAGCGAAAGAAACCAGTTTATAGTGCATCAATGCATGAAAAACTTGAGCGGTAGGGGGGTATATCATACAAGTACTATAGGATGTGTATATATAGTTCGTATTGGGTTTAGATGTCGCTCTTTACTTTTATTCCAAAAAAATTGTTTGATTTTTTTATAAACTGGTTTTTCTAACTTCATTCTAAAGTGCCAACAACACATTTTTGAAATATTTTACAAGGTTTGGGTTGGTGCATTAAAATAAAAATGTGTATTGAATATTCTTTTTTAATCCTCTGTACAATTTGCTTCAAAGCCTTGGTCGACATGCATTTTTAAGGTTTAAGTCATGGTATTATATAAATCTCCTCACCCGTAGAAAAACATCGTAAATACACAACAATTAACAACTTTTCTAACATTGTGGTTTGAAGTTAATTGATATTGCGGAAAACAATAGCTGGTATGGAATAGGTATAAATAAAAAAGGGAACATTTTGCAATTTTGCGTATTCAGCAAAGGAATACAGTCAGACCAATGACCATTGATGATCAAACTGATTTTGAAACAATTTTTTTTCTTTTCTTTGATTGGGAAAATTGTTTTTTTTTGTGTGTTTTTTGAGTAATTTGTGCGGTCATATTTTTTAGGCTTTATATCTACCTAAGAATAAGATCTTTCTATTCTTCTTTATATCTACCTAGATCTTTCTTTATATCTACCTAAGAATAAGATTTTTCCCAAAATAATCCAATATAAAAATTGATTTCGTGGTAAGAATATAGAGTGAAAATACCCCACCTTTTTACTGTAAAGTTAAGTCAGTTTATTTCAATTGCACGTAAACCAACTAAATAATCAGCTTCTGGGAACACACAAACGAGCTAACTTCTTGAACAGAAGGATATAAAACTGAAGAAAACTATCCTAGCAAGAAAATTGAGTACTGGGATAAACTACGATGCTTAGTAGTGACATCTAGTCTAACTTTGATATTTTTAAACATAGATGCCACTATTGTAAAGAGTCTTAAATTTTGCAAATGCTAGATATATGCAGTGAATTTATGTGCTAATATGCTCAGATTCAAAGAGTGGACTAGAAATCATTAGCAACATAAATAGAGGAGGGACATGTCAAGGGAAGTAGCTAGCTGTTACAGAGAATTTGCCGCAGTACCTCCAGGGCAGCAAGCTGTTATACAGAGGGTCCCAGCCCATGTTGACATACATGGACATGAACTAGCTGGCCAGGTTACAAAAAATGGAACCACTCTTGGTAGCACTTTTACAAGATTTGAAACACTAACTCAGATTATGATGATTGAAGAGATTATAAAAAAGTAGCAGCAAAACTATTTATAGGAAAATCGTAACTTCTCTGGAAACTGGTTCACAACACGTAAAATCACAAGAAAGTCAGAAGTAAAACTTTATAAGAAGCTATCAAGGAGAGAAGGAACCATAGCCTTTCGTCTAAGGTTCAGACATGCAGGTAGGTTACTCGTTCATATCTTGCAAAATTTTGTGGAGAGGAAAGCCCTTGTGATTACTGTGACAGTGAAGAGACAGTTGAACATATTTTAATTGAGTGTGGTCATTACATGCATCAGAGAGGTCTCATAGAATTATTCTTCAAGGAAAAAAAGGAAAATATTTCAGTGGGTCTACTTCTGGGTGGTTTCTCAAGTGATGAACTAAATACCACAGTCATACGCTTCGTGATGCAATTCTTGGAAAAAAAATTGGATGCGATAAGAGGACATAGTTAAAGACATTGGGAATCATTTAATTTCCAGCTTGGCAAATGCATATTTGTAAAATATAGAAAGAGTAACTGAGTGACCATGTAGTCAAGAGGGGTCCGACATCTGTCTCATCATCATCGTGCAGTGAATTTAAAACACCAGCAATACATACCAATATAAACGGAAAAAAAATACAAGAGACTTTTTTATTAGATTTGGGGACACCAAGCATGAAACTAAAAATTGGAACTTGGAAAAATTTGGAATTAGAAAAAAACTATTTTTTTCTGTGCTATTTATGGAATTGATAGACTTGCCTCAGTTAGAAATATTTATCCACGAATCCATATTTTACCGTTTTCAGGGTTGTGCTTATTTATAAGCTTCAACTAATGCATGATATTATTGATAATATTGCTCCAATGTATCCTCGTCATATGTTTGAGACAGCATCTGATTTTCCAGGGGTGAATCCAGTATTTTTTTAAGGGGGGGGGGCAGAATAGGTTGATATGATAAACTTGCGTTTGGAGCAAGTTTAATTAACAGAAACTTGCGTTAATTAAGTAAATTACACTACTTTAGACTATGTTAGGGGGTGAGCGCCCCCCCCCTGGATCCGCCACTGTGATATTCATGGGCATCAAACGAAACAGGTTGATATGTATAGAAGGCCGATTAGAGTGTTTACGAGGTCTGCTTTCTCTGATCGTCATATTCTTCCGGTGCTGTAATCCATATAGTTGAAAGGTGTTGCTTCCGTGAGCAGTTGAGACACCATTGCCCGAAGGTTTATGAATTGTGATTTTTTTTTTTTTTTTTTTTTTTTTTTTATTTATTTTTTTTAATCTCAAAAAGTTCTATATGCTTTATATATTTTTTGTTATGTCGTGAATCGGGCACCCGAATGCACTGATGTAAATTAATGCCTTTTATTTAGAGTGGCAATACAAGCCCAGGTTACTAGGCTTCATGCTTTCTTTTGTTAATTTTTTGTGAATAAATTATGTCTCTATTATGTACTGCAAAATTTTAACCCTTTAACTGTGAATTTTCGCGTGCGGTCTCAATTGAATTTTTTCTACCTTTCCCCACAGTCAGTTTGGTAAAAAATTTGTTTTTATAAGAGTATGCCGATAGATTCCACGGATCCAGAGCCTTGATTTGGGAGGGGTGGCCATGTTGGGAGGGAAAAGTGGGACATCACCCCTACATCTAGAATTTTGTTCAAAATAGGCGTGTTAACGTCGGGTATCGATTTCTTGTTTCTTTTGTAAGCAAACTGGACTTAAACAAAAATATAAGTAAACTTAACAAGTCAGAAAATATAAAACTTGATTTAGATGGCGATACCTTACAACCCAATATAAAAAATTACATTGCGACCGAATTTTGGTAAGATGCTTCGTAAAAACTAAAACGTGCTTTGGATAGCAGTGTCATATCAACATAATATACAATTATACTATTATGGCGCGTCTAGTTACTGATTCAATTCACGTGGCAATACACATGATTCATGTAAATTCACGTGACAGCAAGTAATAAGTCTTGTCAATGATTCAATTACACAGTCGTTGCTACATTCTTAAAAGGAGAATATAATGCAGTACAACTGATAGCACTATACATATATAGGCAATAAGTTAAGTAAAGTGCGCTATACATATGTTAAGTAAAGTGTAAATTACATTGTGGCCTTTAGAAAGATAAGGGGCTGTTAGCGCTGATCTTCTTTGTAGTAGTTTCTGCTCATTTCAAGTTTACCTTGGTTATTTATGGTAAATATCTGTTAGTTTAAGGTTTGGTTTATTTATTGATAATTATTTATAGCTGTTTTACGCTTGAAATATTATTTTGTTTAATTCCTGATCATCTTTGGTAGGAAAGTTCAAGATTTGGTTTAAGAAGTTAAAAATAAATGGTACCAAACATCTTAAGGAGGTATAGCTTTTCTTTGAAGCGTAATTATACTTGGGAAAGAACATGTTGTTAGTGTTCGAATTTTTGCGGGCCAGTAGCTTTGTCAATTTTAACTAATAAGTCTTACTTACTTATTTTCATTGTTAGATGAGGCAGACCTGACTAAAATATGGTATTGTCCTAAAAACCTAATGGCTTTTGAAACAAGTAAAAGCAAAATCTGAGAAAATCGCGTTTTTCAGGTGTAAAAGAGCTAAAATGAGTCCAGGGCCAAAAGATTTTTTACTATTTTGCTGTCCTTGGAACTTTAAGGACAATTATAATAAGTCTTTAGGTTGAAGCACCAGTTTTGGTAATGTTATTATGATTTTTACTGATTAAGGGCTGAATAAAGGGCAAGACAGACGTTGTGGTTTCCTTCGCGTTAAGTTCGTAGCTTTACGATTAATAAGCTTGGATTTTTCACAAAAACGCAGCGTTTTCATGGTAAATATTCCATATTAGTAAAGTATAGAAGCTTTAAAAAGGAGATTTCTCCATATCACAAATAAAACAGTTTGTGGTAACGAACTGTAAGTAAGAAGCGACCAGACTCAATAGGAACCGAAACTCTAAGAAACGGAATTTTGATACCAGTAGATACACCAAAAGAATCATATTTTTATGCTGATTTCTAACATATAAGTTTCAACAAATTTAGTCTTACTCATCAAAAGTTACAAGCCTGAAAACATTTGCCTTATTTTCGAAAAAAAAGGGCAAACACCCCCTAAAAGTGATATAGAATCTTAACGAAAATCAGACCATGAGATTCAGCGTAACAGAAAGCGTTATTACAGATTTTTCAAGCTCCTATCTGCAAAAATGTGGAATTTTGTTTTTTCCCAGAAGAAAGATCATGGATGTGTGTTTATTTGTTTGTTTTTTCTTTTGTTCTTTTTTTTTATGTTTTTCCCAGGGGTAATTGTATCGATCCATTAGTCCTAGAATATCGTGATAGGGCTGATTCGAAGGGAAATTAAAAGTTGTAGTGCCCTTTTAAAGTGATGGGAAAAATTTGGAGGGCAACTTGGCACCCTCCCACGCTCATTTTTTTCCCGAAGCTACCCAATCAAAATGTCGAGATTGCCATTTTGTTCAGAATAGTCAAAAATCTAATAAATATGTCTTGAAGGATGA
Source organism: Artemia sp. Qi Xiang Cuo (assembly GCF_049724085.1). Taxonomy (NCBI): domain Eukaryota; kingdom Metazoa; phylum Arthropoda; class Branchiopoda; order Anostraca; family Artemiidae; genus Artemia; species Artemia sp. Qi Xiang Cuo. The sequence goes on along the minus strand of NC_142802.1, from coordinate 62,555,167 downwards.
CTTAATCCCTCACAGTTCCCGGGGGAAGGGCTGCAAGTTATGAACTTTGCCCATTGTTTACATTTAGTACTGATTATTGAGAAATATACAGACGTTTTCTGGAGGGATTTCTTCTGGTGGGGGGGGGGGGCTCGGGGGAGGGGCTTACGTTGGAGAATCGTTCTATAGAGAATGTTTCCTTGGGGGAAGGGACATTTCTATGAAGGGGGCGCCGATTTCCCGGCATTATTTAAAAAACAATCAGAAATTAAATGAAAAAACAAGTTTTTTCAAATGAAAGTAAGGAGCAACATTAAAACTTAAAACAAACAGAATTTATTACGTATATGAGGGGGTTCATCCTCTAGTCAATACCTCGCTCTTTCCGCTAAATTTTTTTTTAGTACTTTCAAAAGAGCTATCTAGTCTAATTAAACGGTTTTTGTGCTTCAGGGATTTGTGATTCGAACAAAATTCGAACTTTAGCGTAAACAGCGAGTATTGACTAAGGGGCAAGCCCCCTTATATACACAATAATTTCTGTTCGTTTTAAGTTTTAATGTTGCTTCTTACCTTCACTTGAAAAAATTTGTTTTTTTATTTTATTAATTAAAGGATTGATTTTAAACATCTACAGCAAATATTTCCACAAATCCAGTTTTTAAAACTTCAGTTATATTGAGTTAAACTCTCAAAATTTGATAAGAAAGCTGAAGGAACTTTCAAAATAATTATTAATCTGAAAATAATTCCAAGGTCAAAAATCGTCTAAATACCTTTGTATTGAACAAATACGGCCGTTTTTAGCTTGGAAAAGGCTATGGCTATTCAGCCTAAAAGACTAATGCATAAGTGTCTTCTAGAATAAACATTTGTAGATGGCATTTAAAACAAGAAGCGATTCAATATTTCAAAATGACCGTTAAAGAGGTTTCCATAATGTTTAAACTTATGTTTTTTTTATCTATTAATGTTAAATAGGTACTAATAATTAATAATAATTAATAATCAAAATACTTACATAATTATAATTATTTATAATTAATAATTATTTTAATGATTAAAAATCATTTCATTACATGCTGTTTTGACCTCTAAACTTAAATTTTAATCTAACTCTAAGGTAATTCAATCCAATTCATTTATTTAATACTATAAAATGTAACACTAATTCAACTATAAATATCAAAAAATAAAAGAGTAAAACGAAAGAGAAAGCATACATCGCGGATATTGCGGCCCCAAAAGCTGAGCTTGTAGGGGGCTTAATAAGTACAGGAACATTACAAATGCGGGAAAAACTACTCTTAATATAAGAGACATCAGTACATAAATACATAACAGAAAAGTAGAAAAACTTGCGGATAAAAATCAAAAATATGGACAAAGATCAAAATGCGGAATTTTTACTCTAATTTAAAAAAATCCTACAAGCAGATTTAAATAATATGGGAAAAGGCTTCTCACATAGTATATCAGAGGCAAGAGAATTCCATAGCTTAGTAACTAAGTAAATTGGGGAACGCTGGGAAAAAACGATTCGTAATAGCGGAAGTTCGATGGATAGATGGGGCCTATGGAGCCAAAAGGGGAAGATTCGAAGAAGGAGCTTTTTTGAAGAAAAACTACACAGGCTTGTAGGAAGGGAACGATGTCAAATTTATAAACTAGGAGGAGACACTTATTTTTTACCAGGGAATCAAATTTTTTAATACCAATATCATGATACAAATCAACAGAGGGGTAAATAAAAGTTCAAATAGGGAGAAAATCCTTTTAATTGACAGTGATGATGATAACAGTGATAGAAATTCACAAAAATACCAGATATTTCGGTCAAATATACAGTGACCGTCATCAGTAGTAAAACCTTTCTTACCTTTCTTTTTTTAGTTTTACTACTGATAACGGTCACTGTATATGGGACCGAAATATCTGGTATTTTTGTGAATTTCTATCACTGTTATCATCATCACTGTCTATTAAAAGGATTTTATCCCTATTTGAACTTTTATTTATCGTCATGGAAAGGCAGTGTGGTCTCAGAAATTAACAGAGGGGTACCTTGGGGGACGGTCAAACATGGCTTTCACAGCTTCATTCTGGAGGTGTCTTATAGGAGTTAGTAGAGAAGAGCATGGCACACCCCAAACAGAACAACAATAAGAAAGTTGCGGATTGAAAAACGCATAATACACTGAGATCATTACCTCAGTACGAAGAAAGGATTGGCCTCTGTGACGGACACCCACCTGGAGAGAAAGAATACCCTGGAGAATGGAAAGATGATGCTTGTAAGAAAGGTTAGTATCTAAAAGCACACCCAAAATTTTAATTACCTGAGTTTGTGGAATAAGGACATTATTAAAATATAAGTTAAATATACAAGGAAAATCAACCGGGGAGCGATGACGCGCCGTAAACAATACTGTACCACTTTTCGACGCATTAAAAACCATTTGGTTTGCCTGGCATTACGAGATAACTTTGTGGATAACGCTCTGTGCTAATAATGTTACGCTTACCTCATTTTCAGCACAAACAAAAATGTTTGTGTCATTGAAAAAAATCCTGAATCGCACTTTCTCCGACATACCAGTTTCTACGAGGTTGTTGACGAAGAGAAGAAACACTGGCGGAACCAGAATAGACTCTTGGGGAACTCCACTTTTTACTGGCAGACTGTGCTATTTAATTACATCGATCTCTACATACTGAAAACGATAAAAATATGAGTCAAACCACCGGAACGACAGGCCTCTTATTTCATGCTTTTCTAGTTTCCGCAACCACGAATGATGCTTGAAAACGTCGAAAGCTTTAGGAGAGTCCAATAAAATACCGATTAATTAAGTCCAATATCAAGGTTCCGTCTTATGAACTCAGTTGCATCAATTAGCGTGTACTCCGTAGAGAATCCAACTATAAAGTCAAACTGAGAGTCAGTTAATACGGGGCTGCCATCATCACACGATAACTACCAGAAAATAACGTACAAGTCTGTTATCCATCAATTTTTAAAAAATTTTTTGAGAAAATAGGCAGTAGAGAAATAGGCTTATGGATATCCGAAATGTGTCATCCTTCTTGTGGACAGGCACGACTCTTGCAATTTTATAAGGTTCTGGAACGCAACCAGAAGAGAATGATAAGTTGAAAATATGCGATAGTGGCAGAGATATTGTCGAAGCAGCTGATTTCACAAACAAAGCTACACAATCCACTTACATCCTCACTCCTGGAATTATTAAAGCTAGGAATTACTCTGTTAACTTCTTCTGGAGAGCAAGGAATCATGAATGAAGATTCCACTACAGGTGGTGAATCAACCGCTGGCTCAGGCGAAACTGGAGGAACAGGTAAATCTACAAAGAACTTGTTGACTCTATTAAAACTTTTTTTTGTTGAGAACTCGGACAGGCTAGAACGGAAGGCATGTGAAAGTTTTGCTCCTTTTCGCCTTCGGTTGGTGGCCTCGTTGATGGCCTTCGGTTGGTGGCCTCACAGACATAAGAGCAAAAGGAGAAGAAAATAATATAAATAAAATTAAAACTATAGAAACAAAAATAAATAGAATAAATAGACTAAATTAATTAAGTAGATTAAATAGACTCTAAAAAAAAAAGTAACTTCTTAGAAGCCAAAGAATTTTCAATGGTGGCCTCGTTGATGACAGACCGAACCTTTTTAAGGTTTCCACGACATTCATTAATCCTGGAAAGACAATGCTGTTTCTTAGATAAACGTGTGAGAATATTGAGGTGACTCTTATGACACTTATAACCCTCAATCTTGGACGGGTCATATCATAACTCGCTAAAGCCAGCTTAAAATTTTTTTTTATTTAAAGTGCACTGAACAAGCCCCACAGGGGGCACTCGACTGTAATTTCTTGATGGGCTTCACCACCAGAAATGTTTTATCTACCAAATAATTAAACCGAGCTGTAATCTTACAGCTGCACAATCTACTTCCTTCTCCTCCAAAATACTACCCCGATCACACAAGGAAAGCTCTCTACGGAAAATAGGAATATTACTTTTAGAATAAGCTCAGGTAGGTGTAACAGAGTTTTGTTCCATGATTACTAGGAAAAGCAGGCTTTCTCACGCTGGGAAGAGACAAGAAAATAGGGAAAGATCAAAAAGATCAGAAACAAGTATACCAGCAACAAAAGGATTCTGAAAACGCATAGAATAAAAAATATCATCAATTAAAGTTGAAGAACTTCTAGCTTTATCACACCGAGTTGGGAATAATATAGAAGGAAATTTAGGCCCGATGTGATTTTTCAAAAAGAAACTGTAACGTATATACCTTGGAAAGGGATGTTTTTTTGTTACACATTTTACACATTTTTGTTACAAGCTTAAGATATTCAGAAAACTGGTTTTTGATATGAATATATACAATAATTGTAAATATTAGGCGCATAAATAGAGTACTATTAAAGTAGTATAGAGTAAGTAGTAGTATGAGTATAGAGTAAGAAGTAAGTAATATAGAGTAGCATTAAATAGAGTAGTAATATGGTAGTAAGTATTCTAAAAAGAGTAGTGTCATATACGAAAGAAATGTTTTTTCAGTTAAGCAGTTAATAATTAATAATTTAGTTTGACTAATAATGTTTAGTTTTAGTAATAAGTCTAGTTTGTAATAAGTAGTTAACTATGTTAAGCAAGGTTGTGTCTTATTTTCGTTTATACGAATTAATTTGATGGACTTTACCGTGAGGAACAGGTTAAGGGGTTAAGGAACGAACAATGGCATTAAATGGGGTAGTGAAACTTCTAGAGACGTAAACTACACAGATGACCTGACAATTGAACATTCCGATCCTTTTTCCCGAAAAAAAAAACCAACAAATAAACAATAAATAGAAGGCATCGCTTTTTACTAAGTACTTCCAAATGGGGGCACTTGAAAACTATTCTTGGAGTAAATGAATATCTGGAGTAGAAGAGAAGAGTAGAATATTTTTATTTATAACACATACATAAATAAATGTCACAGAACAGCGCACATGCCTGGTGGCATATTTTAGCGCTGGAAATATTGCTAACAAAAATACACAGCCATTTTCTAACTAAATTTTACAACAACGAAAAAGAAAACTCTAATAAACAAAATGCTTAGCTTGTCGTAAGAAATTTCTTCACCAGTCTTAGAAAATGTCGCTTGTTGCTGCATTGAAACTACCACAATCAGCATGAACTACCGCAGTAGTTCGAGCGTGAAACTACCACAAATCAGCATCGATAAATAAATGAAACCCAAAACAAACAGAAATTACAATAAATAACCGAGTTAAGCTCAAAACGAGCAGAAATTAACATTAGTAGGGCTCAAAACCCCTATGCCTTTCCAAGGCGAGAATATATTTTGTACTTTACTCAAAAAATATAAATGTTTTTTACTTCTGTAACTTTAATAAATCAATTAATATTAACATTTGATTACTAAATAACAGTATATGAATATTAAACTGACAATGCAAATTCATTTGTATTTTTTTCAGTAAAGTGCAAATTATGTTCCGGCCTTAGGAAGGCATAGAGGTTTTGAGCCCTACTCATGTTAATTTCTGCTCGTTTTGAGTTTGACTCGGTTATTTATTGTGATTTCTGTTCGTTTCGGGTTTCATTTATTTATCGATGCTGATTTCTGGTAGTTTCACTCTTGGTAGATTGTTTGATTTTATTTTTTGCTCATTTTTGGTTCAATGTAGTTCTTTACTTTTCTTTGAAAAACTTGTTTTTTTGAAAAAAACTTTTTTTCATTAATTTCTGTTCGTTTTATATTGACACAGTCTTTTCAGGGAAAAAGAAAATAATGCTTTAAATCTTTTTGTTTTTTTAAGACTTTACAGTTTTGCCTGCTATTTGTATGCTGGAGAAAACTTTTCAGCAATTTTTAACAACATACACCCTTTTAAAAATTTGGACACAAATAGTAGTGTTTAATTTAGTTTCATACCTCCTCTAGTTGAGCTGAAATAGAAAACTTGATACCATTCGCAAAAAAATCTGTTTATTTTCTTTGATTTGTTGGATATACTTGCGCTATTTTGATTTGGTTAAATTTTAAGAGGAGAAGTAGCCTCGAAAGTTTGAACATAATACCCTCAGTTGTTCTTGGGATACTGCTGAGATACCTTATTGGGAATTAGCATTAACACAGTGCATTTTGATTTAATCCTAAGGCAACATTTAGTTTTTAAACATAATGGGCAAATAGGAGGGTGGGCGCTGGAGAGGGACTAGTTGTCTTCCAATCACTTTCAACTATTAAAAAAGGCATTAGCCCTTTCTATTTTCAATCGAATGAACGCTTTTAGAAGTTCCTACGACCACTGCTTCGATACGAAGTGCCCTGGTCTAAACAAAAAAAAAGATAAAAATTATAATACATTGCACCAAAATCGAACTTTACTATAAAAATGTCAAGCCTTCTAATCACTGTCAACTATTAAAAAGGGCACTGACCCTTTCAATTTCCGATCAAATAAGCCCTTTTTGAGTTTTTACGACAACGCTTTCTATAAACACTTTATATGCCCCCAGGGCAAAAATTACAAACCTTTCCCTGGCTGTGAGAGGGTTGTCATCCTCAAAGACCTAATTTCTAGAACTTTCAACTACGTTAAAAAAAATGGCTATCTCAAAATTTTGATCGTATATGTTTGGGGAAATGGTGGGTGCGAGAGGGGCGTTAGTTGCTCTCCAATTACTTTCAACTATTAAAAAAGACACTAGCCCTTTCAATTTCCAATCGAATGGCCCTTTCGGAGTTTCTATGACAAAGCTTTCAATAAAAGCCTAATATGCCTTCAAGGCATAAATTACAACCCTTGCCCTGAGGGTTGGGGGGGGTTGTCATCCTCAAAGACCTAATTTCCAGAACTTTCAACTATGTTGAACAAAATAGCCATCTCAAATTTTGATTGAATGTGTTTGGGGAGATGGTGGGTGTGTGAGGGGGGTTACTTGCCCTCCATTCACTTCTCGACTGTTAAAAGTCAAGCCTTCTAATCACTGTCGACTATTAAAAAGGGCACTGACCCTTTCAATTTCCCATCGAACGATTGCTTTTTAAAGTTTCTACGACAACGCTTTCAATGAAAAAAACCCCATATACCCCCAGGGCATAACTTACAACCCTTGCCCTGAGGGCTGTGGGGAGAGTTTCATCCTCAGAAACAAAGTCTCCGGACTTTTTAACCACGTCGAACAAAATGGCTATCTCAAAATTTTGATTGGATGTGTTTGGGGAAATGGTGGGCGTGGAAGGGGTGTTAGTTGCCTTCCAATTACTTTTTACTTTTAAAAAGGGCACAAGCCACTCCAAATTCCAATCGAATGAGCCCTTTTCGATGTTTCTACGACAACTCCTTCGATACGAAGTGCCCTGGTCTAAAGGAAAAACAAAAATTAATAATACATTGTGCCAACATCGTTCTTTACTTAGACAGCTTGATTGCCCTGTCGATGAAAAGCCTGGATGTGCCCCTCGAGAACATTTTGTTGTTGAACAGTCACTAGTGAAAGCCGATTTAATCTTTTTTTTTGCTCACAGATCTTCTTAGCTGTACATCATTTTTAGTCAAATCCAACCAACGCTATAGCTACCTGTGGCAGCCAGGCCAGGGATTGCCAAGGTATTCTTTTACAGGGTATTCTTGGCCAGGGTATTCTTTTACATTAGCTCTAATTAGTTCGGAAATTATGGCCGTGGAGAATGGCTTGATAATAGGTGTTGAATGTATTTGGTGTTGTCGTATTGTTCTGTTAAAACGCCTATGTTAAGCTCTTTATCCATTGATGCACTGTAGAGCCGGTTTCTTTGTTAGTTTTTTTAAGCTTATCGTGAGACAAGACAAAGACAAGTGACATTATAGATAGGAAATACATAAATTGGGCTATATAATTGCACATTAGGGGAGGGGGGGTAAAGTATTTGGACAGTGGGAAGTTATAAAACAATTTTCACTTCATAATATGCCGAATAATTGCACCTACTACATTTTGCATGCAGACCCGCAATAATTTACCCCCCCTCTCCCCTAATGTGCAAAAATGTAGCCCAAATTTGTCTCTAAAGTATTATATTTTCATCATTTCAATAGGATTATTCAGATAGTCAGAGAAACAGGTTCTACTTAGATGAAGAAATTAACGTAGGCACTCTAACAGAAAAGTATCATAGGCAGCGCGCTAGCGCTGCCTAAGTATATAACGATGTGGGCACAATGTGTTGTTTTTTGGTTCTCCATACCCGGGCACTTCGTATCGAAGGAGTTGTCGTAGAAACTTCTAAAAGGGCTCATTCGATTGCAAATTGGAGTGGCTAGTGCCCTTTTCAATAGTCGAAATTGATTGTAGGGCAACTAGCCCCCCCCCTCCCCACACCCATCATTCCCCCAAACACATCCAATCAAAATTTTGAGATAGCCATTTTGTTCAGCGTAGTTGATTTCCAGATAGAAAATATGTTTTTGAGGAGGATACTCCCCCACAACCCTCAGGGCAAGGGTTTTAAGTTATGCCCTGGGGGCATATAAGGTTTTTTTTTTATTCCAATATTCACGGCGCCAGGTACTTCAAAGTATCTGATATGCCGCTATTTATTTACCTCTTTCAATGGCCTCGAGGTTTTAAATGTCTATTGAACCTTCTTTTGAAGGTGTCAACAGAGGGATTTGCAGGGATAATATTTCCAGGAAGATCGTTTCAGATAGAAGTGCAACGCCGGATGAAGCTATTCCTCAAGTACTCGGCTTTCGGCGTATCCTCTTTTAGATAATTGGACCGAGTTGTTTGCCTTCGTGTCTGCCTTGTCGGCTGGACAAAGGGGGGCACAATTCGAGAGAGCTCGTCTGAGGGAGGCAAATTCATGTACTTGTAGAAAACAGCCATCGACGCTACATCAAACCTTTCATTTAGAGGCTGGAGCCATTCTAGTGTAGAGGCGCAGCCCGCCCTATTTGCCCTATTCTGGATCTTCTGAAGTGATGCCAACAGCATTTTCGGAGCACCAGCAAATAGCGGGCATCCATATTCAGCTATGGGTCTGATGCAAGACTTTTAGAGTGGGATGATCGAGCTTGATGGAAGAAGGTTTTTGCAGCGAAGAGTAACTCCCAGCTTTCTTGCGCAGGAGGTTCTCACCCGATCAAGGTGGTTGTTCCAAGAGCGATCGGTGGAGAATTGAATCCCCAGTAGACGAAGCTCGTCGACTCTCTTTATAGCTTCATTTTTAAGATGAAACTGGGGTGTTCACGTGGCACCTTTGATCGGGTAATTAGAAGCTCCTTTGTTTTTGATACATTGAAGTTCATCATCCATGCATCAGACCACTTTTCAATTTTCAAAAGATCCATCTGTAGGAAAAGGGAGGCTTGTGTTGGGTCTTTGTGTTTAGGGACGGCTGAGTGTGTCGTGGTATCGTCGGCAAAGTGATGCAGAGGGTTTGCGAGGTTGTCTCCCATGTCGTTTATGTAGATAAAGAAGAGCGTAGGTCCCAAGACACTGCCCTGGGGTACCCCTGCTTTCACTGGATATTCACGGGAAATAAACCCGTCAAGAACAACCCGCAGTGAACTATCGGAAAGAAAGCTCTCAATCACTTTTAACAGACATCCACGAACACCATACACATAGAGTTTCTTTAGCAGGCCACGGTGCCATACTCTGTCAAAAGCTTTCACAATGTCGAAGGATAGTAGCCTGATATCGTATCCCGTTGCCAGTAGTCTATCCACTCCTGATACTGGGCCACTAGGCAGTCTAATGTTGAGCATTTCCAGCGGAATCCATATTGGCGATCGCCTAGAATGTCATTTGATTCCAGGTACTGATGAAGTGTTTTATTGGAGATGCTCTCGTAGACTTTGCCAACACAGGAGAGAAGGCTAATAGGCCTGTAAAAGCCCACGTTCGTGGGAAGGTTCCGGAGCAAAAGCACAGCCGGAAAAGTAATGACAAGGGTCCAGCTAGTTTGACACTGCAGGACTTGAGGACAACATTTGGTATGTTGTCAGGACCCGTGGCTTTGGTTACATCCAGATGTTGCAGAATGCGAAGGATCTTGGGAGCAGAAAAATTCACGCGTTCCAGGACAGTGTCGGTTCGGTCGGAGAATTGTGGCACTTCTCTACCCTCAACGTCTAGATTCGAGAATTCGGCAAAAGCCTCAGCAAGAGCTTCAGCCTTTCCCTGTGGATCTTGTACCACTGTCCCGTTACTCTGGAGAGAAGGAATTACGGTCCCCTTGGACGATGGTAAAGCCTCCTTGACAATTTTCCACCAAATTGCCGAAGCAAGTTAAAGCTTGGTGGCGAATTTCTCCTTATACTGAACCCGGGACTGCTGAATCGCTCGAACTGCATCTTTGCACGCAAAAGGCATTGTCCTTCTATAAAAAGGCTTTTATAGAAGGCGTTGTCGTAGAAACTTCAAAACAGGCTCATTCGATTGGAAATTCAAAGGGCTAGTACCCTTTTTAATAGTCGAAAATGATTGGAGGGCAACTAGCCCCCCACGCCCATCATTCCCCCAAATATATCCAATAAAAATTTTGAGATAACCATTTTGTTCAACGTAGTTGATTTCCAGATAAAAAATATGTTTTTGAGGAGGGCACTCCCAGACAACCCTCAGGGCAAGGGTTTTAAGTTATGCCCTGGGGGCATATAAGGTTTTTATAGAAGGTGTTGTCGTAGAAACTTCAAAACAGGCTCATTTGATTGGAAATTCAAAGGACTGCTACCCTTTTTAATAGTCGAAAGTGATTAGAGGGCAACTAGCCCCCCCCCCCACGCCTATCATTTCCCCGAATACATCCAATCAAAACTTTGAGATAGCCATTTTGTTCAGCGTAGTTGATTTCCAGATAGAAAATATTTTTTTGAGGAGGTCACTCCCCCGCAACCCTCAGGGCAAGGGTTTTAAGTTATACCCTGGGGGCATATAAGGTTTTTATAGAAGGCGTTGTCGTAGAAACTTCAAAACAGGCTCATTCAATTGGAAATTCAAAGGGCTAGTACCCTTTTTAATAGTCGAAAGTGATTGGAGGGCAACTAGCCCCCCCCCACGCCCGTCATTCCCCCCAATACATCCAATCAAAATTTTGAGATAGCCATTTTGTTCAGCGTAGTTGATTTCCTGATAGAAATATGTTTTTGAGGAGGACACTCCCCCACAACCCTCAGGACAAGGGTTTTAAGTTATGCCCTGGGGGGCATATAAGGTTTTTATAGAAGACCTTTGAAACAGAATCATTCGATTGAAAATTCAAAGGGCTAATGCCCTTTTTAATAGTCGAAAGTGATTGGAGGGCAACTACCCCCCCCCCCCACGCCTTTCATTCCCCCAAACACATCCAAACAAAATTTTGAGATAGCAATTTTGGTCAGCGTAGTTTTTTCCAGATAGAAAATATGTTTTTGAGGAGGGCATTCCCTCACAACCCTCAGGGCAAGGGTTTTAAGTTATGGCCTGGGGGCATATAAGGTTTTTATAGAAGGCGTTGTCGTAGAAACTTCAAAACAGGCTCATTCGATTGGAAATTCAAAGGGCTAGTACCCTTTTTAATAGTCGAAAGTGATTGGAGGGTAGCTAGCCCCCCTCTACGCCCATCATTCCCCCAAGCACATCCAATCAAAATTTTGAGATAGCCATTTTGTTCAGCGTACTTGATTTCCAGATAGAAAATATGTTTTTGAGGAAGAAACTCCCCCACAACCCCAAACTTCAAAACAGACTCATTCAATTGGAAATTCAAAGCGCTAATACCCGTTTTAATAGTCGAAAGTCATTGGAGGGCAACTAGCCCCCCCCCTACGCTCGTAATTCCCCCAAACACATCCAATCCAAATTTTGAGATAGCCATTTTGTTCAGCTTAGTGGATTTACAGATAGAAAATATGTTTATGAGGAGGACACTCCCCCCCATCCCTCAGGGCAAGGATTTTAAATTATGCACTGGGGGCATATAAGGTTTTCATAGAAGGTGTTGTCGTAGAAACTTCAATAAAAGCTCATTCGATTGGAAATTCAAAGGGCTAGTATCCTTTTTAATAGTCGAAAGTGATTGGAGGGCAACTAGCACCCCCAAACCCATCATTCCCCCAAACACATCCAATAAAAATTTTGAGATAGCCATTTTGCTCAGCGTAGTTGATTTCCGGATAGAAAATATGTTTTTGAGGAGGACACTCCCCCACAGCCCTCAGGGAAAGGGTTTTAAGTTATGCCCCGGGGGCATATAAGGTTTTTATAGAAGGCGTTGTCGTAGAAACTTCAAAAAAAGCTAATTCGATTGGAAATTCAAAGGGCTAATGTCCTTTTTAATAGTCGAAAGTGATAAAATAAAATTTTGAAAAAGCCATTTTGTTCAGCGTAGTTGATTTCCAGATAGAAAATATGTTTTTAAGGAGGATACTCCCCCACAGCCCTCAGGGCAAGGATTATGAGTTATGCCCTGGGGGCATATAAGGTTTTTATTGAAATCTTTGTCGTAGAGACTTCAAAAAAAGCTAATTCGATTTGAAATTCAAAGGACTAGTGCCCTTTTTAATAGTCGAAGGTGATTTGAGGGCAACTAACCCCCCTCTCACGCCCATCATTCCCCCAAACGCATCCAATAAAAATTTTGAAAACGCCATTTTGTTCAGCGTAGTTGATTTCCAGATAGAAAATATGTTTTTGATGAGGAAACTCCCCCACAACCCTCAGGGCAAGGGTTTTAAGTTATGCCCTGGGAGCATATATAGTTTCCATTGAAATTTCTGTTGTAGAAACTTAAAAAAGGGCTGATTAGATTTGATATCCAAAGGGCTAGTACCCTTTTTAATAGTCGAAATTGATTAGTGATATTTTTTGTTGTTGTTTAGACCAGGGTACTTCGTATCGCAGGAGTTGTCGTGGGAACTTCGAAAGGGGCTCATTTGATTGAAAATAGAAAGGGCTGATGCCCTTTTTAATAGTCGAAAGTGAATGGAGGGCAAATAATCCCCTTCCACTCCAACCCTCCCCCGCCCACCCTCCCAATTTCCCAATATGTTTTAAAAATAAATGTTGCCTTAAGATTAAATCAAAATGCAGCGTGATAATGCTAATTCCCAATAAGGCATCTCAGCAGTACCCCAAGAACGACTGAGGGTATTATGTTCAAACTTTTGGGGCTACTTCTGTTCTTAAAATTTAACCAAATCAAAATAGCGTAAGTGTATCCAAGCTATCAAAGAAAGTATACAGATTTTTTGCGAATGGTATCAAGTTTTCTATTTCAGGTCAACTAGAGGAGGTATGAAACTAAATTAAACACTACTATTTGTGTCCAAATTTATAAAAGGGTGTATGTTGTTAAAAATTGCTGAAAAGTTTTCTCCAGAATACAAATAGCAGGCCAAAGTATAAAGTCTTCAAAAACAAAAAGATTTAAAGAATTATTTTCTTTTTCCCTGAAAAGACTATGTCAATATAAAACGAACAGAAATTAATTAAAAAAATTTATCCACAAAATAAGTTTTTCAAAGAAAAGTAAAGAACTCCATTAAACAAAAAATGAGCAAAAATAAAATCAAATAATCTACCAAGCGTGAAACTACCACAAATTAGCGTCGATAAATAAATGAAACCCAAAACGAACAGAAAATACAATAACTAACCGAGTCAATCTCAAAACGAGCAGAAATTAACATAAGTTGGGCGCAAAACCCCTATGCCTTCCCAAGGCCAGAACAAAATTTGCACTTTACTGAAAAAAATATAAATGTCTTTACTTTTATAACTCTAATAAATATGTAGATTAAACTGACAATGCAAATTCATTTGTATTTTGTTTTTCTGTAGTTGAGTTTTCTTTGGATATTTTGTTCTTATTTGTTGTTATTTTTTTTTTTTTCTTGTACTTCATTTACAACATTTTGTATTTTTAATAATGGGTAATAAAATAATAATAGTAATAAAGATCTACTTCTCGAGATCGCGACATACTTCGATAAGGGTGGCATCGATGTTATCGAGCTGAAGAGTCAGGCTTTGATAGCTCGTGCATATGTGTCGCAGCTTCCACAGAAACCGGCAAACGCTTTATATCTTTTCGAAAGCCTAGGAGGATTGAAGGAAGCTTAGTCTTAGGTTCTTGAGGTCTTTAGGTCAAGTCATTTTTTAATAGCCATTTTCTTAGCTTTGAAATGTTTATTGCTTTGAACTGTTTTTCAAAAACAAATATGTAAGACAAGGTTTACAATGAATTGAAATTTATATTTTTATATATAAAATTGAAATTTTATATTCTTCCTCCCCCTGCCCCTTGCAAAAAATGAAGAAAAGAAAAGAATCACTACTTAATTTTTTGCAAAGGGAAGGTGAAGGGGCAAGAATAAACATTTTCTATGGAGAGTTATGAGATTTCTACTTCTTTTTATAGTTTCAAGAAAAAGCCAAAATGGCTTTCAGTGGTTGTATGTAATCTGTTCATGCCTTCTCAAGGCCAGAACAAAATTTGCACTTTACTGAAAAATATATAAATTTTTTTACTTTTATGACTTTAATAAATCAAACAATATTAACATTTTGATTGCTAAATATCAGTATATTTATACTAAATTGACAATGCAAATTCATTTGTATTTTTTCAGTAAAGTGCAGATTTTGTTCTGAAATAGGGAAGGCAAAGGGGTTTTGCGCCCAACTTATGTTAATTTCTGCTCGTTTTGAGTTTGACTCGGTTATTTATTGTAATTTTTGTTCGTTTTGGGTTTCATTTATTTATCGATGCTGATTTGTGGTAGTTTCACGCTTGATAGATTATCTGATTTTATTTTTGCTCATATTTTGTTTAATGGAGTTCTTTACTTTTCTTTGAAAAACTTATTTTGTGGAAAAAGTCGTTTAATTAATTTTTATAAAAAGAAGATGTTTTTCAGAAATCTACCAGTTAAGGGTTATTTAATTTTTTCTCGCTCCCACCTATTTTTTAGCTGTAGAACATTTGAGCCTGCTCTGTTTTCAGCCCGGTAGTGACCTCCCAAACTGGTTCTAACCAGATTATTTCTTCACATAAATTTTGATTAGCTTAGAAATCATGGCCTTGGTAAATGACCAGGCTATAACAACCGAATATATTCGATGCTGTTGCTGTAAAAAATTTTATCAGAACAATCCATTGTTAAACTGCACTAATATTATATACTCCCACCCAAGACCGTATCCAGGATTTTTTGGGGGAGAGGGGTATTTGTTCGGGCAGGGTAATTTTTTTTCGGCGGGGAGGATAAAAAAACCATTAAAAAAAAGTTTGTATGCATTTTTATTACGTTTTTACAAGTTGGACAAACACTTCAGAAGTGTTCAAATCCCCTACTCTCCCTTGATACGGCCTTGCTCTCACCTTTTCTTAGCTGCAAATCATTTTGAGCCTAATCTGCCTCCAACCCTGCAGCGACTGGCCGTGGTGGTCCCAACCAGGACGCCGCTCACATAGACTGTAATTAACTCGGAACTTATGGCCTTCTCGTGCTGGCAATTAAGCCGAAATCAAACCAGAGTTAAACTTTGATCCCTAGGGTCACCCAGAATCATGCTTGTCATCTTGTAGACAAGAAATTTAATAGGCTGCTCTCTATAAGTAATTAACCCATGCAAACTTGCACTTACTCCTTAATTTTCTAACAAACTATTTATCATTATTGATAAGTTTAATCCTAAGGTACCCAAATGTTGGCAACGGGCAGTTTTCAAATAAATTACTTTTTTTTTAATTTTATCCCCAACTTTTTTCTCGAGTTGAACCAAGATTGCTTTCTACTAAACATACATACGGAATGAAATTATGTTTTTTCAATAAACTGTGAGTCAGCAAATATATTTCCAATTTGAAGCTTAATTTTCAATGTTTTTCGTCAGTCAATATAAAGAGTTTGATAAGCAATTAATTTTTTTCTTCAGTAAAGCTGATAAGTTTATTAGATATTTTTTAAGTTGTAATCTTAGACAGAAAGTGGGCCATGGTTTAGTTGCCCAAAGAAACTAAGCGCTGCGTTTTCTTACAAGGCATCATCCAGCGTTTGCACAAGTGAATTGAAGTGAGGTTACTATTCAACAGTTATTCCCTGGTCATCAAATCCGTCCGAGGGTCGGTCGTGCCCGGGGAAAAATTAATTACAGTGCCCCCTCCCGACTCAAGTATAAGCAATCAAAGTGGAAAATCTGATCAAAGTGTGCAGCCCCTAAGTCATACTTCCACCTCCAGCCACTGCAGCCAGGACAGCTGCCCTGGTTGCCATCCCTTTTGAACGGCTCTGCCGCTTCTGCACGCTAATAACCTTCCGCACCATACGCTTGATGCTTCGCGTTGATCTCATTTTTCTTTTATAGAAAGCCTCTCTTTCCTCTCTTTTTTGTTTTTTATTTTGTAATTTACTTGTGAGACGGGGTAACTTTTAATTTTTCTTGAACTGTATCATGTGTTTTTTTTTTGCCATCGTTCTCAAATTTTGGCAAGTTGGATAATTGAAGTAATTTTTTCCAAAACTCTTTTATGTAAAGACTTTTTAGTTAAGGATCAAATTTCTCTGGTCAAATTTAAACATTTATAACAGCATAAAATACCTTAAAAGTATTCTGTATGTGGGGACATAATGCTTCACTAAGATTAAGGTATTTTAGCACCAAATTGGATTGTTGATATTCATTTTCAGGATACAACTAGCCTCGGAGGGGGGGGGGTTCAATTCTGAGTGGAAAAAAACACAGATTATTTTTAATGGATTCCTTTACCTCTTAATTATTATTTAATTTCCCTTTTTATTTACATTCCCTTATAAGACTATACTTAAAAAACGCCAGTCTTTTAAAAGACCAGAATCCTTGATAAAGACGCTACAGCCTCAAAGTCACCAAAAACCTTAACTACTTAATTTTTTCTTAGAAATTTTAAATTTATCTTCTTTTTTAATTATTTGGAAGCTCATAAGCCTATTTAGAACTCCGAAATCAATAGTTTCCAACAATAATTTGCTGTAGTTAACAACTGTTGCATAAAGATTGGTTCACAGAATTGCAATTATTACGCAGGAAGACGCCCTCCCCCTCCCTGCTAGTTCATTTTTACATTTATTTCCAAAACTCCATGAAACATTCTTAAAATTAATTTTTTTCATTTCTTTCTTCTTGTCCCCCCCCCCTGAAAAAAGCCAAGTTGCGAAAGCATGACGAAGGTCATGGTAAATATCGTATCTTGCCAAATAAAACTTGTCAAACGTATGATGTTTTTCGGTTTAGACACACTATTCGAATATTTTAATAAATGAACAATCTATAAACTGAAAATAGACTAAATGTATTCGGTTGACTACTGATTTGTAGCTGTAGAAATCAAATAAATCTGTGAATAAAGTACAATATCTGAAAAAACAGAATTTGGTCATTCTAAATTTTAATCACTTCTTTGTGTCGTATATATTATGTGCCGTATGTAAAAAAGGGAGAACAACGAAAACAATATTAGAATACAATATTAGAACAATATTAGAACAATATTAGAACAATAATATTAGAATACAGACTACCATGACATTTAAGAAAAAGTCCCTTTGAAAATGATATTTCTTGAATCCAACTGCAAAACGAATTTTTTATTGCATACAAGTTCAATCTGTTAACTACTTCCCGCCCCTTTACAGGGGCGGACCCAGGATTTTTAGGGGGGGGTAAAATAGGTTTATCCGATAAACTGGTGTTAGGAGTAAGTTTAATTAACGCAAACTTGCGTTAATTAAGTAAATTACACTGCTTTAGACTACGTTAGGGGGGCTTTTATTCTTTTGTTATTATAAATAAAAAAGAATCCGTCGACTTCTAATTTACCCAACAGGGGTCAAGCATGTGTGCACCTCTGGTAGTGTTGGTCTTTTCAAGGGAATTTAGCAATTTAAATTTTAAGATTTCCTTTTAAGTAGTTTCATATTTTGTGAATTTTGTAAACTAGTGAATCAGTAAATGAGTAATTAAATACTTAAGGTTTGTGGTGTCATTATTAGGTACTAAAGGTTCCGGTGTCTTAAAAGATTGGTGTCTTTTAAGAGTACTTCCTTTTTAAGTGTAAGGTTTCTGGTTTCATTTTTTTGGGGTTGGTAAACTAGTGAGCTAGCAAAAGAAAAATTAAGCTTATTATTTTGCATCTAATTGGACCCTAATTTAATAATTCTCAAAAATGCATACTAAATTAAATATTTATTTATCCAAAAAAGTCCGTCTTATATTTTTGGTTCTTTTTTTGGGGGTGGGGGGGGGGGCTCACATCCCCAATTAACGCACTGATACAGGCCACATATTTAATGCTGGAAGTTACACACTTTAAATAATGTTTTCGTCTTCAAACACTATAATATGGACGCCCTTGTCCAAATGCTCCGATTATTCTTGCTTAAATATTTGTCGGGGAAAGATCAACAATCACAAATGCAAAAATTAGTTTCTTAAACCCCATGCTCTTTGCTTTTATAAAAAAAAAATAAAATGAAAATATATAAATGATAGGCAAAACTTAAGATTTAGGCAGCAAAGATAGTTGTTTTAAGTGTCTTCATCAAAACTTTTTTCCATTATTTAGTTTTGCTTCGTCATATTTATTCATAAGAGCGTAATCGGAATTTTTATTCACTCTGTATTTTCTGTAAACTCAACTTTTTCGTCTTCTATTGAATGAGTTTTTCCTAGTTTGAACGTTTTGATCCTTGAGCCTTTTCTTTCCAGAAGAACAAATTAACTTTCAAATGGGGATAAATCCATTTACTTAGACAGTGAAAAAACAGGTACAAAAGTCCAGATATTTCGGTCAAATATACAGCGACCGTCTTCAGGAAATATCTGGACTTTTGTACCTGTTTTTTCACTTTCTAAATAAATGGATTTATCCCCATTTGAAAGTTTATTTGTTCGTCTTAGAAGGGGAGCGTGGTCTAAAAAAACAATACCTAAATTCCAGAAGGTAATAAAAATACTAAATTCTAGTTCGTCAAACAAATGAAGCATTCTTCAGAATTTCGTGTGAGTATTAGGTGTTTGGTAAGATCAAATCAGGAGGTCGTTCTAAAAAATACAAGGGATGGGTATCTGTTTTATGAATTGGTTGGCTTGTATCTCTTTTAATGTGTATGAAGATACTCGGTCATATTAATGACTGTAGCTCGGGTTAAGCTGACCCCCTTAAAACTCTTCAGAACCAAGCATAAGGCTAAATTTTAACAAAATACTAAACCTCCCCCCCCTTTGGTAGACCAGCCATCAAATTCCCTATAAAAATGGCCCACAGCTAATTTTTTGGTCATTTTTGTTTTTAAATTGGTTTAATCAGAACTTTCAAGTTTGTAAAACCCACTATCTAAAGCTTTGCACACCTTACCTGATCTGAATGTTCACTCAGCGTTCTGTGGAGCTAAAAAACGCCCACTGACTAATCTTAAGGCATCTTCTAATGCATTTTAATTGGGGAAGTAGAGCTGGTGACTTCAATTTTTTGCCATACGGTGCAATACCGAATTTCTACCATACAGCCAAGACATATTTGTGCACATTTTGTCACTCGCAAGAAAAAAAAAATCAGACCTTATTTGATATTTGCCAGTTGGCACTGCAATGGAAGAGTAGCAGTACCGTATTCCTAGTATGGTTGGTAGCAGTCCGCTCCTGTTAAGTATTAAGTTAAAAACAGAACCCAACAGCAAATTTCACTTTTGCCATTGAATGTACCTCTGTTCAGATTTGCCAAGGTTAAATTCTAATGATCTCTCCTTTCCTCGCCATCATCACTACTAACCAAATTGTTTTAGTCTTTCAATTTTTTTAATTTTGTTTTGTTATCTATTCATTGTTGTTGTTTTTTGTCTGCTCATCCATTAAAGCCGCTTTCTCTATTTTATATTTTTTGGCTTCTAATCTCCCTGTTTATTGCCTCACTTTCTCACTCTCTCACGCACTCTCCGTCTCTTTCTTTATTTCTCATCCTCTTTCGAGCTTTATAAATTATTCATTTACTATCTTGGTATAGTGTTCGCTCCTTTCTGTCTTTCGTATTAATTAATTGACCTGATTTGAATTTATAACAGACTGGACCAACCACAAATTTTGGTACTTCTATATTAGCCAGTACACACCCCAGAGGTGAATTCCTAATGAAATATACCAAATGCCACTAAAATATAATACTTCAGTTTATATAAGAATATAATTTGGGCTATATAAGTCTGCATTAGGGGGGTGTGGGGGTAAAGTAAGCTAACTTCACCCCCCCCCCCGTCCCCCAATAAGCTAATGAATAGCCCAAATTATACAAATACAATGCATTATGTCATCCGCTATTTGTCTTTGTGGCTATGAAACCAGTTTTCATAGATCGTACATTCAATAAACTTCTCGAGTGTGTACTGGCTAATACAGAAGTACCCAAACTTTAGACTAAATATTTTGCCAAACAAAACGTTCATTTTACTTCGATTTTCATAATCCCCGTTGTCCAAGGGATTAGTAAAATTAATTTTGAGAAAAATTGTAACTGTCAGAAGGAAGGGGGTATTAAAAAGAATAAATCTACAAATTGAACTGCACTAAAACTGATTTCAGCAAAGAAATCTATCTTGAATAAAACAGGATTATTACCCAATAATATTATATATTATATATAAGATATTACGTATAATATTAATGCGAATGAATCCTAAAATGGCTTCTCATTGGGTTTGACTGTGTGTTGCTAAACGCAAAATTAATTTTTATTTCTTAGTCTAATTATTTGGAGTCAATTCTTGTAATAAACAAATAAGTAGAACAACAGGAAAATTTTTATACAAGACAGTGGAACGCAACTTTAAATGAATATTTCGACCCTATATCCACGGGCTGTCCTCTGCAAAACAGACGAAGAGAATAAAAACACTATAAAAGAAACTTACATTAAAATTCAATCATTAAAACTGTTTGAAAAAAATGGTTTAAAACAGCCCTAATATCATTACTTCAAGGAAGTTCAACCAGGACTGGTACTCCAAACGAAATGAACAGAGAAACAATTCATTCAGTTGGAATTAAAATACTTACAGACAAGCTTTTAAAGCTAATCTTGCCTTCTTGGCAGACAGCCTAGAAGGTCTATTTGTAATAGGTTGAGTGGAGTTATTTACAGGTTTTTAAAATAATTAGTCAAATCATTTTTAATTAAATTTGTGTATAGGGCATTAAGCGAATATTCCCCCAAATCTCTATTTAAAGAAATATTAATGTTTATTTTGATTTTCATTTCAATTGCCTCTCGAACAACCTGTTTTATGCCTAAATCATTGATAATAAGGCAAGTTTCTTCAAAAAGCATTTTATGACTAGGGTTATCATATTTGTGACTGCTTAAAGCAGAATCAAAGAAAATATTTGTTCTATTAGAATTTGAAGCTTTAGTTATGTCATCTTTGTGTCATCAGTTATGTCAAACTAAAGCTTTAAATTCTAATAGTACAAATATTTCCTTTGATTCTGCTTTAAGCAGTCACATATATGATAACCCTAGTCATAAAATGCTTTTTGAAGAAACTTGCCTTATTAGCAATGATTTAGGCATAAAACAGGTTGTTCGAGAGGTAATTGAAATTAAAATCAAAATAAATAGTAATATTTCTTTAAATACAGATTTGGGGGAATATTCGATTCCCCCAAATCTGTATTTAAATACAGATTTGGGGGAATAATATACACAAATTTAATTAAAAATGATTTGACTAATTATATTAAAAAACCGGTAAATAACTCCACTCAACCTATTACAAATAGACCTTCTAGGCTGGCTGCCAAGAAGGCGAGATTAGCTTTAAAAGCTTGTCTGTAAGTATTTTAATTCCAACTGAATGAATTGTTCTCTGTCCATTTCATTCGAAGTACCATTCATTGCTGAACTTCCTTGGAATATTGATATTAGAACTGTTTGAGAACTTTTTTTAAAAGTTTTGTTAATTAAAATCCAAAATATGTGTCTGGTGTAGTGTTTTTATCCCAGTCACCTGTTTTGATGAAGGCGGACTATGAGTAAAGTGTTGATATATTCATTTGAAGTAGCGTCCAATTGCCTTATAGAAAAATGCTTCTGTTTTTCTACTTATTTGTTTATGATGGAAATGCAGTGTGGTCTTCGTCGCAATTCTTGTAATGTTTTAAATCAGGCAGAGTTTCATCAAGTTTGACCTTTCAGTAAGCATTAACAGCAGCATTTCCAATAGTATTAAGGCTCATTCACAATGAGATTTTACTAATAAAGGGATGTAACTAACACTAATTTTAGCCAGTTAGAATTTTTCCAAGAGTTTTTCCGCCAATCAGAAAATTTCATGAAAAATCTGATTGGCTCAAGTTAGCGCTAGTTTAATCTCGGTATTCGTAAAATCATATAGTAAAAAGCTTTTAAACATTTGCTGATGTTCTTGCGTTTCAGAGGTTTTATCCCCTAAAGCCTCATTGAAGGCATTGTTCCATGGTAAGTATGTTTTTACTGAGTGATGAGGGGGGGGGGGGGGGGGGTCAAAACCAAACGCAAATGAAACGTATTTTATGCTTTAGAACCCTACACGCTAAAGGAGGGGGAAATCCAACATGCCAATGGCGGCTGATCCCCGTTTTAGCAATTTTGATTGCTTCTAGGCGCAACATTGCTCATCTATTGAATCCTTGAGAAGTTCAAATGATTCTTCGATTGATTCAATTTATTTCCATCTGCAGTAATCTTTTTAATTGACTTCTTGGCTTTTACACTATGCTTAACACCCTTAAAAATTAATATAAAAAAATATCAAAGAAATATTTTTTAGATACACATACAATTTTTGCGAACCAAGGTAGGTAGAACAGACATGTGCTATTTAAACTCTATACTCCGTATTTGTGAATCACACTCTGTCTGTTATCTTCCAGGCTCACCTGAAATTAGCCCTAGGAGGAAATTTCGAATTTTTTTTTGAGAACGTATGTCCTTGTGAGTTTATATACTACAATGTATTTAATTTTATTGCAACCAATTTTATTACAAATATTTTCTTTTGTACTTAATATTGAAAATAAACATTAAAACTATAGTAAAAATTTTAACTGATGAGCTTTCAGCAATTAATATCATTATAAATCAAATATTCAGTTTAATTTATTAGTTCTTTCTAAAGTTGTTCAAGGCGAATATAGTTTCACTACAAACATAAGTTTCGATACTGCCCTCTTCCATAACTGTAAATAAAAACCAAAAACCTATTGCGTCTTTGGGGCTTAGCTGAAAATGAATTATATTACAAATATTTTCTTTTCCAGTTCTTACAGCATTGAGAAGAAAAATAAATTACAATGAAATAAATCCTTGAACTGATGGATCTTTCAAGAATTAATATCATTATGCATCAAATACTCAATTTGTTTTCAGTAAAACGCCAATGACGCAGTAAGTTTTAGGCTTTTACAGTGACAGAAGGAGGCGATACCCAAACTCTTGTTTGTAGTGATTTTCGTTCGTTTCAAGCTTCATTTGCATATTCAATTTAAGTTTCACTCGTTCTAAGATTTATTTATTAATTTGCATTAATATCTATTGTATGTTTGTTTGCGTTGATTGTTTATTTAATTTCTGTTCGTTTTAAGTTTCATTTATACTGCAATAGCAAAATATTTTTTTTCGTTTTAAGCTTGATTTTCATATTCAGTGTAAGTTTTACTCGCTTTAAGATCTATTTATTCATTTATATTATTACTCGTAGCATGTTTTTTGCTATGATTTTTTATTTAATTTCTGTTCGTTTTGGATTTTATTTATTCTTTATTAGTAATTTCTGGTCGTTTGGAGTCTGAATTTTAACTGGTATTTGTATCTGCTGAGCTTACATTTAAAGTGGCCTTTACTTTTCTTTGAAAAACTTTTTTTTCGGAAAGTTTTTTCTAATTAATTTTTGCTCGTTTTTGAATGCAAAAAGTTTCAACTTTTTAAAAATACCTTATTTCAAAATCATACTTAAAAAGAAAACAAATGTTCATCAAATTATTAAAACTGGTATCAAAGTAACAATATCCGGTCTCTTTTGACTCTTTAAAAGTGAACTAGAACCTTCTATTTTCAATCAACTGAGCCCTTACTGAAATTTATACGAGGATCCCTTCTATAATAACCATATATACCCCCAGAGTATAACTCACAACGCCTGTTCCTGGGGGGTTGTGTCGACCCCGGAGTTTTAATATCTGATGTTTAAACTATTTTTAAAAAAATGGTCACATAAAATTTTATCGGATGGGATTATCCATCCAATAAACTCAAAGGCGTGGAGGGCAGGAGAGGCTAGTTGCCCTCTGAACTTTTTTTACTCTGAGAGAATGAACTAGAACTTTTAATTTCCATTCAAATGAGCCCTCTCTGAAGTTTATACGAGCATCCATTTCATAAGAACCATATACGGCTCCAGGACATAGCTTAGAACGCCTGCCTCCCAGGCCCTGGGGGGTTGTGTCGATACCGGAGTTTTTGCTATCTGACCTTTGAACTATTTTAAAAAAAGGCTATCTTAAAATTTGTATCCAATGGGTTTGGGGAAAAAAGGGTGTGGGGTGGCTCAGATCTCTTTTGACTCTTAAAAATTGAACTAGAACTTCCAATGTCCATTCAAATCAGCCCTCTCTAAAGTTTATACGAGCATCCCTTCCATATGAACCATATATGCACCCATTGCATAACTTGCAACGCGTGCCCCCGGGCCCTGGGTGGTTGTGTCGACACCGGTTTTTTTTATCTGACATTTGAATTATTTTTAACAAAATGGCTGTCTCAAAATTTTATCGGATGCATTTGGGGGAAAAGGGGCGTGGGGAGATAGTTGCCCTCTGATCTCTTTTGACTTTTAAAAACTGAGCTAGAACTTTCAATTTCCAATCAAATGAGCCCTCTGAAGTTTATACGAGCATCCCTTTCACAACAACTGTATATGCCCCCCAGGCATAACTTACAACACTTACCCGGGCCCTGAAAAATTGTGTCGACCCCCGAGTTTT
The DNA here is from genome assembly GCF_049724085.1 of Artemia sp. Qi Xiang Cuo. Classification (NCBI taxonomy): domain Eukaryota; kingdom Metazoa; phylum Arthropoda; class Branchiopoda; order Anostraca; family Artemiidae; genus Artemia; species Artemia sp. Qi Xiang Cuo. The sequence goes on along the minus strand of NC_142802.1, from coordinate 62,530,124 downwards.
CATTATATGATCTTTGAACTATTTGGAAAAAATGGCTCTCTCAAAGTTCTTACCGTATGGGTTTGAGGAAAATATGGCCTGGAGAGGGGTGGGGGGCTATTTGCCCTCCGTTCTCTTTTGACTCTTAAAAAGTGAAAGAGAACTTTCCGAAGTTTATACGAGCATCCCTTCCATAAGAACTATATATGCCCCCAGAGCATTACTTACAACGCCTGCCGCCGGGCCCTGGGGGGTTGTGTCGACCCCGGAGTTCTCATTATATGATCTTTGAACTAATTTTAAAAAAATGGCTATCTCAAAGTTCTTATCGGATGGGTGTGAGGAAAAAAGGGCATGGAGGGGGGGGGCTAGTTCTTTTGACTCCGACATCTTTTGACTCTGTAAAAGTGAACTAGAACTTTCAGTTTCCAATCAAATGAGCCCTCTCCGAAGTTTATACGAGCATACCCTCCATAAGAACCGTATATGCCCCCAGAGTAATATTTACTATGCTTGCCCCGGGCCCTGGGGGGTTGCATCGACATAGAGGTTTTTCTTATCTGACCTTTGAACTATTTTAATGAAATGGCCATACGTAAAGGAGTTTTTGTTATATGATCTTTGAACTATTTTTAACGAAATGGCTACCTCAAATTTTTAATCAGATGTATTTGGGGAAAGAGGGCTTGGGGGGGGGGTCTAGTTACCCTCCGATCACTTTTGACTCTTGAAAAGGGCACTAGAACTCTCGATTTCCATTTTATTTTGTCCCCTTTGAAGTTTATACGACGACACGTTCCATATGAAGTGCCTCTGGGAAAAAAAATAAATGGAGTATGGGGGGGAGGCTAGCTGACGCCCGATTACTTTTGACTCTTAAAAAGTGAATTACAAATTTCAATTTCAAATCAAATGAGCCCTCTATGAAGTTTATACGAGCATCCCTTCCATAAAAACCATATATGCCCCCAGGGCACAACTTACAGCGCCTAACCCCGGGCCCTGTGGGGCTGTGTCGACACCAGAGTTTTTGGAGCTATTTTTAACAAGATGTCTATCTCATAATTTTTATCTGATGCATTTAGGGAGTGGAGGGGGCTCGGCTGATTACCCTCCGATCTCTTTTGACTCTTAAAAATTGAACAAGAACTTTCTATTTCCAAACAAATCAGCTCTCTCCGAAGTTTATACGGGCATTCCTTCCATAAGAACTATGTATGCCCCTAGAGCATTACTTACAACGCCTACCTCCGGGTCCTGGGGGATTGCGTCGGCACAGGAGTTTTTCTTATCTTACCTTTGAACTATTTTTAATGAAATGACTGTTTTAAAATTTTCATCGGATGGCCTTGGGGAAAAAAGAGTGTGTGGGAGAGGGGGGAATAGTTGCCTTTGAATATCTTTTGACTCTTAAAAAGTTAACTAAAACTTTCAATTTCCAATCAAATGAGCCCTCTCTGAAATTTATACGAGCATCTCTTTCATAAGAATTACGCCCCCAGGACAACACTTACAACTCCTAACCCCTAGGCCCTGTGGGGTAGTGTTTATACCGGAGTTTTTGTTATCTAATTTTTGAAGAATTTTCAAAAAACTGGCTATCTCAAAAATTGTAGCGGATGGATTTGGGGAAAAAGGGGCGAGCGGGGGTAAGTTGCCCTTAAATCTCTTGATTCTTAAAAAGTGAACTAGAACTTTCAATTTCCAATCAAATGAGCCCTCTTTGAAGTTTATACGAGCATCTCTTCCAGAAGAACCGCAGATGCCTTTATGGCATAACTTAGAACGCCTTCCGCAGGGCCCTGGGGGGTTGTACTGACACCGGAGTTTTTCTTATCTGACCTTTAAACTATTTTTAACAAAATGTCTAGCTCAAAATTTTCATCAGATGGGTTTGGAAAAAGAATGTGTTGGGGGGGGGGCTAGTTGCCCTCAGATCTCTTTTGACTATTTGAGCTCGAACTTTCAATTTCCAATCAAATGAGCCCTCTCTGAAGTTTATACAAGTATTCCTTTCATAAGAACCATATATGCCCCAGGGCATAACTTACAACGTTTGCCCCCGGGCCCTGGGAGGTTATGTCGATACCTGAGTTTTTGTTTTCTGACTTTTGAACAATTTTTAACTTAATAGCTATCTCAAAATTTTTACTGGAAGAATTTGGAGAAAGAAAGGGCGTGAGGGGTGGGGCTAGTTGCCCTTCAATCTCTTTTGACTCTCAATAGCTGAACTAGAACTTTCACTTTCCAATCAAATGAGCCCTCCCTGAAGTTTTTAGGGACATTCCTTCCATAAGAACCATATATTCCCCCAGGGCATAACTTACAACGCCTTTTCTCGGTCCCTGGGGGGGGGGGGCTGTGTCTACCCCGGAGATTTTGTTATATGGTGTTTGAACTAATTAAAAAATGGCTATCTCAAAGTTCTTATCGGATGGGTTTGAGGGAAAAAGGGGCGTGGAGGGGGGGGGGCTAGGTGCCCTCCAATCTCTTTCGACTCTTAGAAAGTGGACTAGAACTTTCAATTTCTAATCAAATGAGCCCTATTTGAAGTTTATACGAGCATTCCTTCCATAAGAACCATATATGCCGGCACAACTTACACCGCCTGCCCCGGGCCCTGGGGGGTTGTGTTGACAGCGGTGTTTTGTTATATGATCTTTCAACTATTTTTAACAAAATAGTTATCTCAGAATTTTTATCGGATGCATTTGGGAAAATGCATCCTGGGCTTGGGGGGCTGGTTAACCCTCGATACATTTTGACGCTTAAAAAATGAATGAGAACTTTCAATTTCCAATCAAATGAGCACTCTCTGAAGTTTATACGAGCATTCCTTCCATAAGAACCATATATGTCCCCAGGGCATAACTTACAAACCTTGCCCTGAAGACTGTGGGGGGGAGTGTCCTGCTCAAAGATACAATTTCCAGAACTTTCAACTACGTTGAACAAAATGGCTATCTAAAATTTTGATTGGATGTGTTTGGGGAAATGGTGGGCATGGAAGGAGTGTTAGCTGCCTTCCAATCAGTTTCGGCTATTAAGAAGGGCACTAGCCATTTAAATTTCCAATCGAATGAGCCCTTTTTGAAGTTTCTACGACAACACTTTATAAAAAAACCTTATATGGCCCCAGGGCATAACTTACAACCCTTGCCCTGAGAGCTGTGGGGGAGGGGGGGTTTCATCCTCAAAGACCTAATTTCCAGAATTTTCAACTAATTTTCAGATGTTGAACAAAATGGCTATCTCAAAATTTTGATTGGATGTGATTAAGGAAAGGGTTGGCCTGGCAGGAGGGTAAGTTTACCACCGATCACTTTCGACTTTTAAAATTGGCACTAGCCCTTTGAAGTTCCAATCGAATGAGTCCTTTTTGAAGTTTCTACGACAGTGTATTCTATTAAAACCTTACATACCCCCAGAAAATTACTTACAACCCGTACCCTGAGGGCTGTGGGGGGAGTGTCCTGTTCAAAAACATAATTTTTATCTGGAAATCAACTACGTAGAACAAAATGGCTATCTAAAATTGTTGATTGGGTGTGTTTGGGGAAACGGTGGGCGTGGAAGGGGTTTTAATTGCCTTCCAATCACTTTTGACCCTTAAAAGGGCACTAGAACTCTCGATTTCCAACCGAATGAGCCCCCTTTGAACTTTATACAACGACCTTCCATATGAAGTGCCTCTGGGAAAAAAATAATAATAATAATAAATAATAAAACATTGGAGCCGTATGGCCTTTACTATAGGCAACGCTATAGCGTTGCCTCTGATTTTGGCTACAGTGTAGTGAAATAAATTTGAAAGAGTGTTAGAAATTGAAAATACCAAGTCACCGGATACAATCTACAAAAGGAATAGGGAGATTCTTACAATATAGAGAAGTAACAGTAGCACAGTAATATGAGAAGTTCACATATATCTGTATCAGGGTTGCAGCGACAGCTGAAACCTAGTAAAGAACGGACCACGAATTGGGACAAAATTCAAACTTTAGCGGAAAGAGCGAGGTGTTGAAGAAATGTAACCCCCTCATATACGTAATAGTTTCTGTTCCTTTTAAGTTTTAATGTTGCTCCTTACTTTCAGTTGAAACAACTTTTTTATTTAATTTCTGATCGTTTTTTTTAATAATCCCAGGAAATCTGGCCAACCTCCACGGAGAAATACTGTCCCGAGAAAATATCCTCTAGAAAATTCAAACCCGGTGAAAATTCACCCAGGACAATTACCCTTAACAACTCCACGCATTAAATTGAGACAGAAAAGACAAAGCAAGACATGAAAAGAGAATTTTATATTGGAATTCTTACAAATTCCCCCAGTATATAATTTCCCCTGAAAGTTCACCCCCTGGAAACTTCCCTCCTCATGGAAAATTCCACCGTGGAAAAACCCACGGCAGAAAATTTGCCTCCCCCCCTACCATAAAATGTATGCATGGTTCCCAATAACAAATTCTATGCGTAAACAATTGGCAAATTTTATAACTTAAAGACTTTTCCCCTGGGCTGTGAGGGAGTCATATTATATCCAAAGGCGTATTTCAACTATGATGAACAAAATGAAAATCCACAAATTTTGATGAGACAATTTTGGGGGAAAAGGGGCGGGGAGGGGGCCTAGTTTCCCTAAAATCTTTTTGGTCACCTAAAAAGGGCACTAAAACTTTTAATTTCCGTTAAAATGAGCCCTATAACGATATTCTAGGATTACTGGGTCGATAGGATCACCCGTGGGAAAAAAGAAAACAAATAAACACGCAACCGTGATCTTTCTTCTGGCAAAAAATACAAAATTCCGCATTTTTACAGATTGGAGCGTCAAACCTCTACCGTAGGGTTTTCTGATACGCTAAATCTGATGGTTTGATTTTCATTAGCATTCTATGACTTTTAGGGGGTGATTCCCCCTTTTTTCAAAAATGAGGCAAATTTTCTCAGGTTCGTAGACTTCAATGGGTAAGACTAAACTTAATGAAACTTATATATTTCAAATCAGCATAATAAGCCAATTCTATTGATATATCTATTGGTATCAAAATTCCGGTTACTATTAATCCGGGTCACTCCTTACTTACAGTTCGTTACCACGAACTGTTTGACAATGAGAATGCCTGATTTACAGTTTTATATGTTTTACGAAGAATTCCTTGAAACGGAAATATGCTGCTGCTTAATAGCCATTTAACCTAAGTCTACTAAATCCTACTAAAATTCGAAATTTATATTTTTGGAGCGTACATGTAATCCATTCTGGTGGCCAATCTTTTGCATACGTTATTGAATACTTCCGGCACAATATGTTTGTATTGTGTGTTTAGAATATTAATTTATAAAAGGTAAAATATCAATACACACTGAAATAATATGGAAAAGAACATTTAACGCTATTTGTCTCGAGTTAAACGGCGTGCTAGGTTAGTTGGCGCTATCAACCTTGTTACAAAACAAGGTGAAGTACGTGTTCAGTTTTCATGTGTTCTAAGTTAAGATGTATGTGCCCCCATTATCAAGCTTTTCAAGTTCAATTAAAAGATCTGTATTATTAATTCTTCTTTCTGAGTGCCTATGAAGAAACATTTCACAACGTACACGCATTTTAGTTGTTTCAACAAATAATGTTCTTCGTCTTTCACAGTTTACGAAATTTATGGTCAAGATTGGGTTCGTAACGAAGATATAGGCTACACTTAATGACATTGTTCAACAGCCCAAATGATTAAGTCCTTAAAACAAATATCGAAATAATAGAAAGAAAGATAGAAAGAAAGCGCACAGAAAGAAATCGAAAGCGCACAGAAAGCGGAAACAAATAAAAAGCACACAACTAGTTTGATTTAAATACACTAAGTTGAACAATATCATGAAATTGCGCGGTATTTTCGTATGTGTATGAGCCAAAGGCGTATTCAGGATTTTGTTTGGGGGGAGGGGGATTTTCTCAGTGGGTAAAGAAAACTTTAAACACGCATTAAAAAGTTTTATATGCATTTTTTAACATTTTTTTGAGTCGGACAACATTTTGGATGGAGAGATAAGATAAGATCAGATTTATTCTTCATTAGATACACATAGCCTACAATATTGCATGTTATTATTCCCCCAAAGGCTCATTGACCCGTACAAAGGGGGATGACAAATGAGTTGCTTACTCAGAGATGAAAAGCCAAAGAAAATTTAAAATGATCACTTAGGCTACTCACATACGAAGGAGAAGAAAATAAAATATAGATAAAATGAAAACTATAGAAAAAATAAACTAAATTAACTAATTAGATTAAACAGACTAAAAAAAATAATAATAATAGTAAAAGAATAAAAATATAAATAAAAATAACTACGAAGCCAACGAAATTTTTAACAATTTTTTTAAACAAACCGATTGAGTGGCACCCTCGATCTGATTCAGGCAACTTATTCCAAACAATATGACACGCCATTAGAGGATTAAAATCTGACCTAGTTAGGGGCCGGGGGAGATCACCATGAAGCTGATCAAAAGTAAAACATGCACATGAAAGAATGTATAGCGACTGAAGATCAAGTAATGGTATAACTAATGAACGATTAGTTTCCTGAATGAGGATTCTAGCTTTATTGTAAACCTTAGAAAGTGGTTTTAACAGTGAAGGAAAGGTTGACATCCACACAATCGGACAGTAAGAAACGTAAGATTGGATCAGGCAGTGAAAAAATATTTTCAAAATTGATCCTGGAAAAGTATGTCTAAGCTTCCTTAAAATACCGAGACTCCTGCATCTTCATTTTATTTTCATTTTAATAAAATCAATGTCACGTTTGAAAGATAGGTTTTCATCAACAAGAATGCCCAAAAAACGAATATATCGGTATTTAGATGTATGAATTATTCCATTTGGCTGGTGAATTTCTGATAACTGGGGATAAACCTGAGAAAGACGCGAAAAAAAATCAAAAAACTGGACTTAGAAAAATTTAGGGTAAGATAATCAGCATCAAGGCACAAAATCACCCTCTCAAGCAAACCAAACGCTCAAACGCTGAGCGTCAAACGCTCAGCACTGAGCCCTCCCCCCCCCCCTTGGCACGGTCTTGTTAAGAGCATACAAGGTGGGCATAAGTAAATTTTAGTGTAACACTGGTGTTAAATCAGGAGCTTAAACAGGATGTAAATGGCCGCACTTTTTCCAAATTTACAATATCACTTTGATTTCTTCCATCTTTAACATTTTTGATCATGTTTCTTTGCAATTGAAAAAAAATTATCCACAAAAAGAAACGGTGCCTTCTGTGTATGTGCCTGTGTTCAAGGGCATTATATTTTCCCGTTTTCGTCAGGTTAGGTCCCTTCCTTTATACCCATTTGTACTTGTAGGCTTATGCATTTATATTTCCGCAGAATTCTAATTATCACCTTAAATTGTTTAACTTTTTAATCACTGTAGCCTCAAAGACACTTAAATGCAAGTTTTTTTTTTATTATTATTATTTGCGAAAACAAATCATGAAACCGATAGAACAAACTTTAATCAACGTTATCACGCTTTTTGATATTTTTTTTTCTTACATGCTATAATTTTTTTCAAATTGATTTTTTTTCATCAATTTTAATACAGCAATTAATATGAAAATATCAATGAATTTTAATATCAAAATAATAACTATAATATCAAAATAATAATTAATATCACATCAAATAACAATAATAATTAATAATAATAATAATGATTAATATTAAAAGAATAATTAAGCATTCCAAAGAGCAATCTCCATATGCAATTCATTTGATATATTTAAAAATTGAATTTGAAAAAATTGAAAATTAAATATAAATTTGAAAATATAAATTTCAAAACATTGACCCTAAAGATAAGACTTGACGCTGAAAGCTGTAAACGAAGTATTTAAACAATGTGTCATGCAGGTACTTGCTGTCGGAAGGGTGGGTAAAATATCTCAAGTTTTTCTCCTTTTTATTATGGGTTATATTTCCCACTGGTATAATTTTTTAGCGTTTTATAGCCCCCCCCCCCCACACACACACGAAATAGACGTTTAGTGCTTACCTATTTATAGGATATACGTCTTCATTTCATTCTTATAAGCGCGTATAGCAGTTTAATTTCATGCAAGTATTCAAATTTATGAGTAAAAATTGTAAAATTGAAAAGTTCATATATTAATTTCACAACATTTTTGGTGAAAATTATAATAGCTGTAAATTCTGGAAAAACTAAAGATTCCTTAGTGATTAAAACATTATAAAATATAATCCTTTGAGTACTGAATTAAGATATACGGAGGATAAAACTATTCAAAAGAGTATTCTGGTGTAAAAAAAATCGCTGATTCTGAATCTATCCTCAGAATTGCCCTAGTACTAGAAATAATGAAGATACAGAGTGTCCTCGTGTGAGGACGTTCGTCCTTGGTGGAGTACGGTTTTCTTTCAATTTGAGCATTTTTCTATGAAAACCCTACAGCAATTTCAAACTCTTCCGAAACGGAATATCAAGTAATTCTTGTTCAGATATATTTAATAAAAGCAAAGGGAATAAATGCACAAATTTAACTGTGATAAACAAGGAAACAGTTCCTTTCGACATCCAAACACAGCGGCAACTCCATAAACTTTATACATCTCGTGAAAGTCTTTTTTTTGCAGACTCTACAGCGAAGCTGCTCCCTATTCATCTTTGGAAAGTGTCCATGGCTATCCTGACGGATAGAAGCTGGGGCAGCTGCAACGTTGGGAGGGTTGGTTCGCTTTGCAACAGGAGCACTGGGATCTTCGGAGGACGGATGACCAGGGTGTTTTTTCACCGGGGAGAAGCCAAGCTCATAGGCAATCTGGCATCGAAAGCGGAGAAATGACATGGAGCTTGTTCCTACTTGGCTGCATCGCCTTCTATACAACAGCCAAGAATTGACAATCAAAGCGGCGACAAGGTACAAGGCAGTCAACATATCTGACAAATCGACGCCGTCCACATTCTTGTTGTATTCTTTGACGATCACAGGACGTACCACCTCGACTCGAGTTTTATTTGAGGAGTCCCACCTCAGACAAGTATCCCTAGGCCCGATTGCACAATAAGTCGATGCTAGAGTGATGGCTATATTATCGAACGAACGGACTGCGGGGATATTGTTGCAAGTCTCGATTCTCCAATCATTTGCTCCTCTTCCTTCTTTTTTCAAGTCCTTTTCGTCGATGAGCGTACAATCTTTGACTCGGTCTTTTCGGAGTGTTGCCACACAATCATATTCGGTCAATTTCGAGTGAGTGACTAGTGGCATGCTAGCGAACCAGTTGTCAAAATATATTTCGAAGCTTTTCTTTTGTGGTAAGTCTTTGATCAACCTTAGCACGAACGAACCACCGAGTCCGAAGTCTCCAGAAGCTACGTTACGAAGACCCTTGTAAATTTTGAGGTTGTAGACTATCCCACTAGCTCCAGATCGAGTGAAAACTTTGAATACCCACTTGTTCGGGTTAACAGGTAAGTACTGCTTCATGTGTGAGCGGCCCTTGAAAGGTAAGACCTGCTCATCTACACTGTAACGCTCTTTGGGCTCAAGCTGCCTCACGGTTTGCAGGATAAATTTGATCATTTGTCTTATCTTGAAAAGCCTGTCGTGTTCTGGATCGTCCACTGGCTTGCTTGTTGAGTTGTCAACGAAGTGCAGGTTGACAAGAAGAAACTGAAAGCGATCCCGAGACATTTTGGATGCTGAGAAATCATACTTCAGGTTTCTCTCCCAATAAACTTTGTAGCTTGGAGGGCGAAATACCCCTGTGTAGAGGACAGTGGACAGAAATAATTTTCTTTCAGATACTGTTACAGGTTTTAAAGAGCGACCAGCGCGAATCCGTTTCGAATTATAGTATCTATTAGTTTCAAACGCGATGGTTTCATAAATTTCTTCAGTGAAGTAAGAGTTGAAGTACTTGAGCGGTTTTAGGGCAAATCCGAAGTGAGATTCGTGTGGCACATCGCCATCTAAGTATGGCTTGTAATCCTTATATCTCCATCGATATGGCGCACGACTGTTTGTATCCTCTGACTGATCTTCTGACGTCCCCTCCAGCAAGTTACTTTCGAGAAAAGGTGTAACAGGTCCAGGGATTTCTTTATCTTCAGCTACTTCATCAACTAGAGGTCTGATTTTTTCGTAAAGCAATTCACTGTCATCCATGTTAGGAAGCCAATCGTCTTCGTCGTCTGATTCCTCGAGCTTTTCTAGGTCAGAGACGTTGCCATCTGGCAGCTCAATTCCTATTGTAGTGAAAACATACCCATTCAGTACGGCCGTCCTCGTGCGAGGCAGGGGGATTTCCGAGTCCTATAACTTCATACCTGATTCTAGAATGGCCGAGAAAAAAATGTCTATGCCCCTGGCAATGACTCAACATCAGCTCTGATTTTTTGTAGAACTTTCTGGTCCCATTCCACCTCTCAGCAAAGTTAAAAAAGAACATACCTTTTGACCGATTTCGACCCACTTCCTTTGGTTACTCAATAAAACTGAAAGCGGAAGTGAAACATCACCTGAGGGTGGTTTTTCTATTGTCCTGAAGTTGACATTTAGCCCCGTAGATGGCTGGCTCGGTTGCTCTTTTGCAAGTCCACGAAATCGAAGAGGCTTATAAGCTTGCCTCGTACGAGGACGCTCGGACAGAAAGGGATAAACCACAAAAACTGATATTACGGTACCCTTTGATAAAGGGCATAATTGATATTTAAGCCGTTTTGTGTCAATTCTGTTGCATTATTTCTCCCTTCCCAACGAAATCATATTCTTACCTGACTACAAATTGGGTAAAGAATTTGGATTCCATCAGACTACAGGAAGTGGTCTTGAAATCGCTTTAAAGTCACAGACGATAGAAGGATAGTCTACGAATCAAAACGTTGCAACAGAAGGTCATAGTGACTTAACTATCTTCCAAAAATCAAGCAAAAATACTGCCCGAAAGCTTTTAATGTTTCAGGTAAGCGATATCAAGAGTTTAGTACTTAGTGCTTGCTTTTGTTTGACAACGGTTCCCCACAAACTCTTTTGGGGGAAAGGAGGGAGAAGTTTTCATCTTGACCGCCTGTCAAATTACGATTCAAAAATCCAAAACTAAACCAACAAGACAAACTGCAAAACTCTTTGCAACTCGTACCAGGAATACCAAGTTAAAAATGGATTAGCCATCCTAGCTTGTAGGCTATCGATTATTTCGGTCAAAAAGTAAAAAAAAATCGATATAGGTGATACAAATTATATTTGGCGAAAGAACAGAACAGCAATACATGCTAACTCAAAAAGTTGGGTTGAAGTTGAAACGTTTTCTTGGGCCCGATTTTGGACCATAAAAAAATCCGGAGAATTTCAGTCGTTTAGTTCAACCATTATTGAATCAACGAAAAGCCACTGTGATAATTTTGCTTCGTTGAAATAATCTACAACCAGTATTTAATTAGTATATAATTAATGTTCAATCTAATATCTATTTAACGGTCTTTCATGAACTCTAAAAGTACCAGAGAGCTCCTCACTCTCCTTGTCCTGTTGCACCTCTCGGAGCAACAATTTATTCCACTACCTATGGCACACTTCCACCAAACCACGCCTCTTCACGCCACCACTCTTTGTTTGGTGTACATGATTCTTTAAAGCTGGTAGCCCATTAAACAGTTCTTTTAAATTTTTGGGTGATTTTCAAAGCATTAAAACATTGATGATTAAAAACAATTATTGTTAATTATTGTTATTGTTAATTATGTAAATATTGTTAATTATTAAAATTATTGGTCAAATAAAATTATTGTTAATTTTAAAGATTGTCACTGGAAACAGAAACATTCACTGAATCTTATATGTTTTAGGTCAACAATTTATCTTTTATTCAACAGTCTTGCCAAGGTTACCTAAGAAACGTTTTGTTATGGCCATTGATCAAAAGCTCTATTTTAGCAAATTGGTTCATGTCAAGTCTGACAATATACTAATATTCATCTATGAACTTTCAAATCAAAGGGCGTTCACTTATTAGTGGACAGTAGAGTGTTTATTGATCTAGCCTAGGTTAAAATTGATGATGCAAGGAATTGCAAGAAGCTGTTACTGCTTGTACATTACTGTTTGATTGATTGACTTTGAGAGCGAAGTCTTGCTTTCCGAAAATTTTCAAGTGTTGCTATTACTGTATTCACGATATGCCTGATCTTAACAATAACAAGAAAAAAAAGTTTCAAAAACAAATAAACGAAGGCAATAATATTGAGAGGTGAAACAATATAATGACACAATGATAATAATAATAATAATATGATACAATGTGACAATATTTTACAAAATAAATCGTTTTTGTAATTATTATCCTATCAAATAGCATTATGCGATTATTTTCGCTAGTTCAATTTAGAGATTAGGTAATAATAAAATGACAATATTTTCAAAAAAACAGCCGTAACAATAACAATTATACAAACGCAAATTCATTAAACAAATCTAAAAATTTAGCTGTGCTTCATTTAAGAATCAATTCTAAAATAAGAATAAAAATAAATCAATTAAAACATTAAAAACCTAATTCACTTCTACTCTGGCTTCTGAATAAAACTACCAACTTGATACCGACCAATTATCAACCAACCAGTTGGTTGGTAGAGAAAAACTACCAATGTGAAAATGCGGCAAATTTGTAAATTTTTTTAACAATTTGCTTTGAATATGGATTAATTTAAAGAAATCGATAGGCAACTACCAAAAAAAAACCCAATAGCACAAATAGTGCAAACGCTCTAAGAAGTTTTGGCAAACAGGGGTTTTTTTCAAAACGATTCGCTTTGAAAATGTGTTGATTTGAACAACTGAATGTCCAAAGTAGGGTAGTATCCAAGAATTTGTTAAGGGGGAGGGGGGTACAGAAGGATTTTTTCGGGGTCAGGAAAACTTTAAAAAACGCATTAAAAATTGGTTTATTTTCATTTTTGTTACTTTTTTACGAATCGGACAAACATTTATGGGCGGGGGGGTTAACCCCTAACGACCTTGGTCAAAGAAGACCCAACGGATAGACAATTTAATCACCTAGAGTAGGGAAAAGTGTGCTAATTTTGCCAATATACCCCATCTGCCAATTCTGCAAAAAAGTGTGAAAAATTTGTAATTTCTCGAAACGATTTGCATTAAAAAAGTTCTGACTTGAAGAATTCAATGCGTAACCACCCAAGAAATAGGCCCTGGTGGTGCGACTCTGCTCCATCTGTCAACGCTGCAAAAAATACAATACAAAAACTTATGGGTACGTTAGGCCCAAGGCCGTATCCAGGAAATTATTGGGGGGGGGTGTCTCCTCGGGTCGGACCTAATCCATGTCTACCGGTAAAAGAAGACAGTAGATAGGAACATAAAATACTGTGTATTGAAGTTAAGAAACGTAATAGTTACAAAATGAATTCACAGAACAAAATCAATTCGACGTGTTTTTTTAGTTACAAACATGTCAGTAATTGTAGCAGTGTCTATAGCAACATCCCTGTGCACTGACAGTAACGCTAGACCTGTCAAACGTTATTGATCGGTTGCATTCCGTAGCCATGTCTTAAGCCGTCGCAAGGTAGAGAAAGTAAATATCGGTATTCTCACTAATTTCTGCGTCAGACATGTTTCTTTTGTCTAAGTTCGCAGGTATGAAGCCGCTTAAACCTGTCAAAATTGTACGACGCACCGTAAATCTCTCCTTGAGTTCTGACATGAAGTAGTCCATGAATGAAATGTATATATGGAAGCTCTGTACGCTTCTTTCGGCGAACCGATGTCATATGTGGTCGTTTCGACGACGACCAACTCTTGGAAGCGTCAATTCCATCTTCAATTTTGAATACAACGAGTTGACCAAAGAATTTGCGCCTTCGTGTAGGCCCACAACTGTCTGCACCAAAGTGTCAACGAGGTCGCATGTAAGCGCCAAGTCAGAGTCAACAGCTTGAAGAACTTCAGACAGCGGCAACGTAAGACCAAAGAGTTCTTTCGCTACGAATAAACTGTTCAGAAACTGTCCTTACTCGATTGAGCTTGCTAACTGATGAGCAATTGAAAAGGAAAACTTAGATTTAATATTTATGATTTATAGAACAAATATCAAGAAATAGAAGTTGTAATTTTAGAATCAGTAGACAATCAGCTTTCTGTTAATATGTAAAAAAAAAAAACTTAAACACTTAAAGGATACATCAAAATAGGATAATTGGTATTTCCGAAAAGAGTTTCTTAGAGGTAAGTCAATAAACTAGTAATTTCAAGCGTCTAATCTAGAATAATTTTAGAAATAAATATATTGATGCATAGCTTAGATTCTTAGCCATTCCTTGATATATTCAATTCTTCTCAATTCCTCTTTAATAACAAGATGTGAGGGTTTTAGTTTTACATAATTTTGCTCAATCGGATACTGGTCTTTTACCCTAACGTACCTGTTCTGAGATTCGCATTCTGGCTCTGGTTGCCGGGTATCCACACTTTCTATTGCGGGCGTTTTCGCTTGAAAGTATTGAAGTAAATCGTTATCCGCTTGTCGCTTCCTCATTGTTTCAGTGTTAGATACAAACTGATCTGGGAATGCACCAGCTAAGAGAAGGCTGAGCTGAAGAAGAAAATATGATGCCTAATCCTAATAATTGACTCTATTGTTCACTCAACGGCAACTAGTTGAAGCTAAGCCGGTAATTATAGTGACCTTGGGGGCGGGGGGGGGTTCAAAAACATTAAACCCCCCCCCCTGGATACGGCCTTGGTTAGGTCTCCTCGTACAAGCCACTTCTTTGTCATGTTGCTGTCACGATGCCGTCGTTTCTGTCTCACTTCAGTGTGAGATACAAGCTAAGGTTGTGAAGATGATGGTCATTAATAACACACCTCAACCGTCTTTTAATGCGTGGTTATGATGCTGAAAACAAAACAATGCCCCACTTAGAAAAAATTGCAGAAAAAAAAATACAGCTGTCGTACAAAATTGATTTGTGGTGCTTGTTTTGAATTGTCTGTTCTTCTTATATGAATAAATTGATATCTGTGCCAGATTTCTCTACAGCCAAGAGGTAGGGGCACATGACGATGGTATGGCACAGCTAAGTAAAACTTGTCACAGGGTTTAGAGTTGGCTCGGAGTGGATTCAGGACCTAACGGGTTTTATTTGACCCCTATCAATGTGTCCTCACGGACCAGCAATGATTATGGGAGACTGTGACAGTTTTTTCAGTAAAATTCCCTATTCAGATTTTAGCGATATTTGAATATTCTGGGTGAAAGTGTTGGTGAAATAAACGGATATGTCTG
This sequence comes from Artemia sp. Qi Xiang Cuo, assembly GCF_049724085.1. Lineage (NCBI taxonomy): Eukaryota > Metazoa > Arthropoda > Branchiopoda > Anostraca > Artemiidae > Artemia > Artemia sp. Qi Xiang Cuo. Next base: position 62,514,823 of record NC_142802.1, on the reverse strand, counting down.
GGGTTATTAAAGTCCAGGATTTGAGGGTAGGTGAAAATTAAATTTAAAAACTAAGTAGCTTGAATTTAAGATCAGTGGGAGTGATGGGCTCACGCTTAGTATAGATAAAATTGAACGAGCGGCCAGCATCACTTACCAAGCTAGTATTGTTACCAAGGGATGTGATTCAGTGATGAGGTAAAAGATAGAATAGCCGATGCGTAAGCTTTCTTTTTAAGTAGTTGGGAAGCTTTGGCAGAATAGAAAGATACTTCTTAAAACTACGGTTTGGATTCAAGATGTCACCAATGACAGCTGTTAAATATGGCTTTGGAACTTAAGGGGTTTGAAGTACCCGTTTGGATGACTGCACGAAAAACAAGAAACAGTTTGAAAACCAGCGTTATTTAACAGAATTAACTCATAATTGAGTACATTTTTGGGCAGTAAACTTACTTCTTATAGAAAAAAAAATGAAAAGCTGTGGAAGTTTCCCCTTCAGCTTTTTGCAGTCCGGCTGGGTTTAAACGAAAAGTAGCACTTCCTCGAAAAAGGTAGGAAGACGGTAGAAGGAACAGCTTAACAGGGTACATAATTAAAGCCTGGGGGTTCCAACGAAGCCTGGGCTCACACATTTTTATTTCTGCCTTTCTACTCTTGTAGCTAGTGAACTTTCGTCTTTTCGGGGGGGGGGGGGGGTGGAGGGCGAGAGGCATGCTCTACTAAAACCAGCCCCTAGATGCCCTCCTGAGCTTAAATGAACTGAGAATTTCAAATAAGGGAGCTTAGCTCATGATCAGAGTGGGGCTGAGAAAAAGTGTAGGCTACATAGATGTCATGGCCTCCGGAAGCTCAGCGCTGCGACGAGCTTTAACAGTAGCCTATTTTACTTCGCATTCAGAATAAAACTGAATAACATGAAAACTAACAAGAATTGATCCAGGAGACCCATTGCAAGGCCGTATCCAGGGGGGGGGGGTTACCCGGTTTGAACCCCCCCCCCCCACCCGAAATTTTTGACCGAGTCGAAAATAAGTCGAAAATTAGTAAAACCTAGGTAAAAATCAGTAAAATTAGTCGAAAACTGAGTCAAAAATTAGTAACCCCCCCCCCCGAAAAAAAATCCTGGATATGCCCTTGACCCATTGTAACTACTATTCTAGAAATACTGGTATAGAGACACCCCCCTTCTTTTTCCCTCCCTTAGAAAGGGAAACGAGTCCAACTTAGGCATTTGACATTATGACACTAAAAACGTATGAGCAGTGTCTACTTCATTTCTACTATATTTTAGAGTAGACTACTTTATTTTGAATGTTTCTCCTCTAATATTTTTAGACCTACTTTAGTACTTTATTTCTACTTTAAATCTGGATTTTCCACTTTTTTCCTTGCCAGCCTATGGATTTTTGTTACGGAAATAGGAATTTTGGATACAACGACGGGATCTCGGCAAAAGCGATTGACAAAAGTTCCTGTTTTTGTCGGACTTGGATAGATCTGACAAATTTGAAACAAAATAACGAATGGGGAAAGACTGACGGTTTGATTTTTGTAACTGGGTGGCATCCATCAAGACGCCAAGTGGAGTGCTAAATTTCACTAGCGTTCGTCATGTCATTCGGTTTATTTTTGACTTCCCTGCTCAAATGTCGTTATGGTAAGACTTTTCAGCGTTCTAAAAACAGTAAATAATGAAAAGAGGAATGGGCCCAAAATGTAACTTTGGCTGCAACGATTTCTGTCAAGTATGGAATGAAGCGTAACGGCCCCCCTGCGTTCACCGAGAGTTTAAAGAAAAAAAAAATGAAGTCCGTGAAATCCGATGCGAATGCGTCCGAATGCGTCACTTTTTTAGGCATTGGAAAAGACGATGGGGATGGCGACGATAACGCTGACTCAGGGTATTAATCTTAGTATTTGGTGTTTTCTCTTAAAACTTATTATTTGGTAATTCTCATTAAATTTTTCTGAATACAGTTTAAAGTGCGTTTTCTGGAAAACTGGGAGGCAGGTTGCAGTCTACACTAGTTAAAATAGAATAATTCGAAAGATAAAAATACAGCCACTGTCCTTAAATCAAGCTTTAAGTGATTCATTTTTGTTACTATACTCTGCTTCAAATTAACAACTCCAGATAAAAAAATGTCAAAACAAAAATAATGCGTCAAAAAGCGACCGATTGGGTATCATTCATGCCAATCCTTCGTACCAATTCAAATAAAACGAGGGTGTTGCAAAAATAGTAATAGAGAAGGAAAAAATAATATCAAAGAAAAAACAAATAAATAAAATATATTCAAATGGTCCAGAATCTAATATCCGGACCCGGAATCTATAAATCAAAACCGAACTCAACTAGTCGATAAATACAAAGCGTTGTTTTAAACATCAAAAGAAGATATTTTGGTACACGTAAAAGGTCGTGAGTTGCAAAAAAAGTTGTCTTGAACAAATGCTTTTAAAAGTCAGCCTAATAAGTATTTCCTTGTAACTTGGAAAGCACTCAGAAAATGGAGAAACTCCTAGGGATTTTGGTATTGAAAATAGGGATTTTTAGGGATTTTCCACCAGCCTTTTAGGGATTGAAAAAATTTGAAGTGGAAACACTGGTACTATAGCGTAAGAATCAATTTTGTTAGCATTCCTGTTCAACTAGTAATCACGATAACATACTTACTTCCGGATTGTGTCCTACTATAATGCTACTCTTCTTTTCGCACTTAAATACTTTATTCCCACATCAGTGGCTGGGATGCCAAATGGACACTTTTAGTGTCTTTTGGACACTTTTTCACCCTGAGGGACACCGGGACACTATTGGGTAAAAAAAAAGGCAGCTTATTGAAAAAAAGGACACTTTTTGGACATTTTTCCAAATTTATGACGCAAAACAAATTACTTTCATAAAAAAATGTCACTGATCACCAAATGAGTGCTAAGACTTATATTTACTTATTTTTTAAGTTCTGTATTGCATTTTCCTGGGTTGCTTGCTCTTCCCTGAAGCAAACTTTCTGAAAATGCCTTCAAAATTCTTTCACCTATAAATAGTATTATTAACCCTGAATTTTACTCGCCACGGTCAAGATAACAGACAAGCTGTCACCTTTTTCATATAAACTTACTTCCGGCTTCCGAAAGTCATATGAAAACCTCAATGAAAAGTTAATAAAATGAAACCTTTCGATTGTTGATGGTCTGAAATCAAAACAAAAGCCAAGTTGTCAAACACCCAGGGTAAATTCCTTCAGTTTGAAAATTTTCATCACGGGAAAGGAGCTGAGAGAAATTTAAGTAAGTAAAAATTTAATGTTAGGTGATATAGCTCAATTATATATGCATATATATATATATATATATATATATATATATATATATATATATATATATATATATATATATATATATATATATATATATATATATATATATATATATATATATATATATATATATATATATATATATATATATATATATTTATAAGCCTCTTCTGTTGGAAAACTAGGCTACTTAGTAGCCTAAATAAAAGATGCAGTCTCGTGATGTTTCTTCTGTTAACCTACATATTAACGGAGTACATACCCCCACCCCATTAATGTCCAAATATATATCCAGAATTGCATCCTGAATACAAATTCTCACTCAGGTAAAACTGATGGTTTTTAAGGGCTATCCCGCTCACCCAATCTTAGCCCGGGACTATTCTTTCTCTCCAACTTGCCCCAGGTTTGTTGTCTCAGGTACATAGAGGGTTACCGATCAAGGGCCTCCACCTTCCCGATCACCGTGACCCAGAGTGCTCGCCAGAAGTTTCGAATAGCCTGTCTAGCACAGGGTAAACTAGGATGCTTACGATTTGGCGAAGGTTCTATCGAGTTTGTGAACGAGAAAAATCTGCGTCGGTGGGTCGGTGGCTGATTCCGCCTATATTATTGAACAACTTTTTGAGGTGGTACTGCAAGGGGGACGACATGGGCAAGCAAATAGAGGATGAATCCGAAACCGATCCATTTGACTGACCAAATCCTATGCGTCTTATTATTGTGCTATATCATTAGAGGGAAGCTGAATCTTATGCCTAACTAAATCTTTCATTTCTTGCGTACAACGTTTGAATGTGTTCTCAGGAAAGCATTCTTGATATTTACTATGGAGCTTATTTTGTATGGACTAAATGTATTATGGATTACATCAGCCCAAGATTCAGAAGAAATCCAATTGCCAAAATTTAAAATCCCTTTATCTAAAACGGGATATTGGTTTGGTAAGGTACGGGTGTCACCACTTTTTGGTGCAAGAATGGTACTATACTACTTACTAGAGGGGGAAGCCCCTGACGGCGCCAAATATTAGTGGGATGCCCGCGCTTACCCCAACGGTTCTGTCTCTATTGGGTTTGTCAGTACACAATTAACAATATACTCTGCCCTAGGGTACAATAACGTGATCGAACGGTCAAAAGGGCCACTTTAAGGCCAAGGGTACCCGTGCTGGGTTACCGTTAATATTTCTAACTATCTCCTTGGACTCTACCTAGGCTAAAAAGTCAAAGATTATATAGTATAAAAAAAATCTTACTGTATTCATTCACGCATATAACAGAACTCAAACGGGACTAAAATCAAACTTCTAATTTTCCCCCATGTCGCTCAACCACGTGCCTGCGGGGGGTGGTATGTGGTATGTGTGTGTACACACACACACACACACACTATGTGTGTTTGTGTCTTGGGTTTGGAGAGTGTTTTTTTGTTTTGTTGTTGTTTTGGGTGTTTCTTTGGGTTTTTTTTTGGTATTTTTTTTTTTTGAGTTTGTGTGTGTGAGTGAGTGAGATTGGGTGTGTGTGAGTGTGCGTGAGCGTGTGTGTGTGAGTGTGTGTATGTGTATTTGTGTGTTTATATGTGTGTGTGTGTGTGTGTGTGTGTGTGTGTGTGTGTGTGTGTGTGTGTGTGTGTGTTTGTGTGTGTGTGTGTGTGTGTGTGTGTGTGTGTGTGTGTGTGTGTGTGTGTGTGTGTGTGTGTGTGTGTGTGTGTGTGTGTGTGTGTGTGTGTGTTATCACGGCGGCGCTACTCTGGTCCGGGGGACCTGTGGGGGCCGGGGGAGGGCCTTTGGGGCACAGGGAGGGCCTTTGGGCACAGGGAGGGCCTTTGGGGGCCTGGGGGCCGGTGGAGGGCCTTTGGGACCCCGTTGGTCCTTTGGGAGCTCGATGGGCCTTTGGGGGGGCCCGGGGATGGTCATTGGGGGTCTGGGTGGGCCTTTGGGGGTGCCGGTGGCCCTTTGGGAGCTTGGGGGACCTTTGAGGGTCCGGGGGGACAGTTGGGGGCCTGGGGGACATTTGGGGACCGGTGGAGGGCCTTTGGGAGCTTGGGGGGCTTTTGAGGACCGGGGGCTTCCTTCGGGGTTGGGGTAGGAGGATTGGAACCCTTTGGGGTTGGGTTAGAGGACCTCACAACACTGTTCATATGAAACTTGTGTATTATAACAACCACAGAGTTTCACCATTAAATTCTCTTCTAAAATCTCTTCAAAAATCTTCTTTTAAAATGTCTCTATCTGTTTCGCCGAAATAGTTCCATAACCTGTCTAAAACGGTTTCGCCCAAATAATCCCTAAACGTAAATTCAGCGTGTTCCTTTGTTATTGGCATCTCTGCGCTAACGCATTTCAAATTAATATGAAACCTTTTCGCGCGCTAAAACAATTCATCGCTAAGATGTTTCTTGCCTAATTGTTTCCATGGCCTTTGGTTATTAATATCCTTTGGAGTTCGACCAGTAGAACTGTTTCCGAGGCAAAGACATTAATGATTTGGATCTATTCCTGGAGAAATGTTTCTAGGCGAAAATTTTTAAAGTCTGACAGATGATGTCATTGATTGATTGATCTGTCAAGAAAGGGGGAAATTAATTTGTTGTTTCTAAGGGGAATTATTGATTCACGATAGGTGAATTGAGGTCGACAGCACAGGTGTTCTGACTCGTGACAGCATCACGTGGTTTATGGTTTTCTCAGTGAGAAAGCTCCTGTTTTTTCAAATTCTCACTGACAAAAACCATAAAAACATACAAAAATGTGAGAAAGTTCCTGTTTTTCAAATTCTCACTGACAAAAAACATAAAAACAGACATAAATATGACAAAATTCCTGTTTTTTCAAATTCTCACTGACAAAAACCATAAATCATCCATAACCATCCATGAAAACAACCATAAATGTGACAAAATTCATGGTTTTTCAAGTGATGAAATTCCTGTTTTTTCATTCTCACTGAGAAAACCATAAACCACGTGGTGCTGTCACGACTCAATAAGGCATCTCTACTAATGAGATTTTCAATTCAAAAATTTTTCGTCATGGAACATGACGAAGGCTCGTTTTGAGGAAATCAAGAAAGAAGTTTTCGCCTACATCAAGAAGATCGGTTACAACCCAGCATTCGTTGCCTTCGTCCCAATTTTTGGTTGGCACGGAGAATACATGTTGGAGCCATCTGACACACTTCCATGGTACAATGGGTGGGCCATTGAGCGCAAAGAAGGCAAGGCTGACAGCAATACCCTCCTAGAGACTCTTGATGCCATCCAGCCACCCAGTCGCACAATTGAAAACCCCTTCAGGTGAGTTTAAATTGATGAGAGCCGTCGCTTGTCTCTTGGAACCGATCTGAGACTTTTCAACCGCTTTCAGAGAATGCATTGTTTCCATTTTCAGAGTACTTCCATTTATCCATCGAATACGAATAGGACCTAAAGTCTTAACCAATGTGGTATGCTAGAACTATCAAATTCATCTTTTTCTTCTATTTTACGGTTGACGTTTTTCATCAAGTCGGTCAACTTCAAGGACCCACCTACTGCTGGTGGCAAAGCCACCAAGGCCGCTGAGAAGCCTGGAAAGAAGAAGTGAGTGGCCATTCCCTGCTGGCGCGTTCCGCGTAAATTCTTGTGGCGTCTAGCCGTGTGCATATGGGTAGTATTACACTGCTGTCATAGAATGAGGAGTTTCGCAGAAAAGCTGTGTTGCGGCTTAATTTTATTTATAGCCGCTAGCGAATGTTTCTGTTTTATATTTTATACTTTCAGCTGTGATTTTTTGTCAAACGCTGGTCGCTAGTTTCTATTGAGTATAACTCAAGCCAATTTATTTCAATCGGCCTTGTCTTCTCACTGTTTTAGTTCTCGAAAACGTCATTTTTGCTCAGAGCTACTTCTAAATGTTCAGAAAACGGCAAGATAGAGCATTATTCTATTTTATTTTATTATGATTGAGCATTATTTTATGAGCATTAAGATAGAGCATTATTTAAATTATTTTAACATCTTGACCAACCAGTTAGCTGAGCGGTTAAGGTGATCGACGTCTTTTGTTTAACTTTAAAACTTTGTAGGTCAAAATAGATATTTCGTTGCTACAGCCGTTCGGACCCTGTCGCACCCAAAGATCCTTAATAGCTACCGAAGATCAACAACTCACATTTTTTTCGCATGACTTATGAAAATGCCAAAGTAAAAATAAATCTCTATGATTGGTTTTTTACTTTTCGACTAAGATAGGTAGCCGTAACGATAATCGATATAAAATTTCGCTCTGTTGACATTCTCATGATGTTTTTTTTTTCTCTTTAACTTGAACTAGCACTAAACTTAATTTATAGGTAGCGTTAATATCAAAGCTGGAAATACCTGCAGAACTCATGCAGGGAGCAGAAATAAGAACGACGAATTTCGCAGGTATTTTAGCACTTTTTTTACAAGTTTTAAAAATTCATAGTGGCAACCCTGTAAATTGGCTAATTTTCTAGAAGGACACTAAAAGTGTCCTTTTTTTGCTGATTTGAACGTTTTTGTCCCTAAAAGTTTTGGCAACCCTGATCAGTGGAATGGAAGCACTGCATATGAGTAAGGTCGTGCACCGAGTTTATCTAGAGTTACTTTTTACTACTTAGAATGTAAAATTTACCAGAGCCTAATTGTTTTTTACTCTGTTGGGCCTTTGTTGGGCCTTTGTCTTTTGTGTCTATAAGTTAAGAAGCCAACGAGGATTAATGCACTATTGCACTCTATCGCTTTACACCAAGGTCCTGGGTGGTCGTTATATGCGATTCTAACTTTAATATATTATTATATCAATCGCTTTTCATCAAAAGCAGACTAGTTTTCACAGCTTTTTTAAATTTTGAAAACAAATTAAGGAAGCAAGGCCGCGTCCAGGGGGGGGGGGGTTACCGGGTTTGAACCCCCCCCCCCCCCGAAATTTTTGACCGGGTCGAAAATAAGTCGAAAATTAGTAAAACCTAGGTAAAAATCAGTAAAATTAGTCGAAAACTGAGTCAAAAATTAGGAACCCCCCCCCCCGAAAAAAAAACCTGGATCCCCCTTGTAAGGAAGTAATATTTTGCTATCCAAGTAATTATACATTATTTTGGGTTCGTTTACAAACAAAATAATGAAAAGAGGGTGATACGACGTCACGTCGTGTCGCCACGGTTGATGACGTGCCTAAAATTGACTAACCAATGCAATAACACTAGCTTGTTTGGTTCCCTTTTAACAATCTGTTTTCCTGTTTACGTTTTATCCGTGTTTACGTTTCTATTACTTGTCTTAAATATGTTGGGCAACCAAAACGTTTGCACTTCTTTCACAACTTTTATTTCGGGGTTGTTTGTGCAGCTAAGAAGATTGGGATCTAGGGTATTATGTTTCTTTTAGTTTTATACGAGCTTTATAATTTCATAGACATTTTGACTTGTAAAGATAAAAAGACGAATTTCATAAATGAAATATTTACTCATTTAACACTTGTAGTCTTAATTACTTTGAGCTTTCTAATTTCACACCCATGTTTCATACCATGTTTAAAAAAACACATATTTTTGAAAGGAAATTGTTCCTTATGTCTTTTCACTTTTACATTCGCTTCCTAAATCTGTACGCATGTGTAAATCTAATAGAAAATCCAAGGCCGTATCCAGGAGGGGGGGTTACCCGGTTTGAACCGCCCCCGAAATGTTTGTTTGACTCGTAAAAACGTAACAAAAATGGACATAAACAAATTTTGTATGCGTTTTTTGAGGTTTTTATGTAACCCCCTAAAAAAATTAGTAAACCCCCCCCCCCCCGAACAAAAATCCTGTATGAGCTTCTGAGAAAATCAACATATTTTTGAAAGGGAATGCAAATAATATAACATTTACTTCAAACCTGTATTTAATTTGGTTTTTATTTTCTTATTTCGATTTTAAGGTCACCCACCAATAGCACTTCTAGGAAGCTTATGAAAAAGCCACCAAATACTGCCCCGTGCTCGAGTTGACCTTTTTCCATTGAACATCCAAAGCAACGGTTTTCTGACTTGGTTGAAATGCCGCTATGCGTACATCGTAAATTAAAATAAACAGTCCCATTAAACATAAAAAAATCTGGCTGTTTGTGAAATAATCGAGTTTTTGTTCTGTTGTTCTTTTTTTTTGTGAGTAATTTTTTGGATAATTTGTGCTCCCCTCTGGGACCTATCCAGTAGGAGAGGCTCTGGGCCTGCGCCCTCTACCGAAATCGTAATGTTTTCCAAACTGTTAGGCATTTATTATTAAAGTTTTCAATATTTTTTTTTATCATTGCCCTCAAACCCCGAAAATACTCCTGCACACGTTCCAAGTTTGCCTATGCTACAGGCCGTTAACACTTCTGTGAGGGGAGTAAAAGAGCTTATGAGTTTGTTTTTACGTGTTTAAATAAAGCAATCTTGGAAGGTGTTTTCAAAACACTTCTATCCTACGTTACTTTAAAGGATTGACAGACCTTGTGAAGATAGGACATACGAGTATCTTATGCTGTCATAAAATAACAAGATATTTTATGTTTGTCTTTACTTCAACCTTTGCAAACTCCTTGCCAAGCCTAATAAGTTGATTTGACTTTAATTCCATTTCTGAATGTTTTAATCCCTTTGCATTAGCTCTTTTCAAGCTAGTGAGAAGTTTTTGTTCGGAAAAGACAAAGGATAAGGCTGTACACTTGAAAAAATTTGCCAAGTCACGGTTTGGGCTTTAAACCCATTCCTGAAAGTTAAATTTGCCAAGCTTTAACTTTTTGAAACGGCGAAAAGCAAATAAGCTAAATGTTACATTAACATTGTTTTACGACAAAAAAAAAACATGGGGGAAATGGCTGGTGGCTCCCAGTGGAATCAGCTTATGAAAATTTAGGGGGGTATACATTTTTATTATTAAGGGGGTGGAAAATCTGTTGTATTTTTTTCAATTTTTTCCATGGAAGTATCCCCGAAAAGTTATTTTTCAAAATCTAGAAGTTATTTTTCTAGAGGGAACATTTCCTGCCCCCACCTTCCAGTTGATGCCCCTGGTGTTTTCAACCCATTCCTAACATTTGATGATATATTACCCAGAGCATAGACGCTATTAATTCTAATAGGTTTTGTTCAAACTTTCATAGTAGTTCCACGCTTTCGTTTTTATTTATTCTATCAAAATGAGAATACATTTGTATTCATAAGAGCTAACAACAACAAAATCAAAATTCATAAATTCTTCCGTTTCCACAGCTAGAGGAGCCATTTTCTTTTTCTACTGAGAGACAAATAAAGTATTCTCATTGGCTAATGGTTTATTTCCATAATCAGAGGCGGTTCTTGGCCATCTTTCCATGATGTCTAGGCAGAAGTCATTCAAATGCTAGCTGAAAGACAATAATGTATAATTAACGTAATCAGTATAAGGACGTACTTCATGAAACATTATGTGGATAGTGGTTCTATCAATTTCTATAAGACATATTAGTTTTCATCGGAAAGCAATCAGCATGTAAAAAAAATCCCAGATCAAATGTTTTGAAAGTTTTCATTAGGATAATGATTTCCATACGTTCTCATTTTAATTCTTCTATGTAGGATATTTTAATCCGGAAAATCTTCCTTTAGTAGTTTTCTAGGCAAAAATATGAGGGAGCCTACCGCATCCTCAAACTCACTTCTTACATCAAAACTTTTGCATAACAGTGCTTCGAGAAAAAGCGCTCATTCAGTGTATTTGATTTTCTAAATGGACTTGAATATTGTAAATAATCGTTTTCACAATAAGCCATCTTTTTATTTGAAAATCACTTTTAAGCATGGTTCTGGCTTCTGATTGGTTAATTTTATCTATTGTGGCCAGGGCCATATCCAGGATTTATTTGAGGAGTGGGGATATCACAGTGGCGGATCCAGGGGGCAGGGGGCGTGAGGGATGCGCTCCCCTAACGTAGTCTTAAGTAGTGTAATTTACTTAATTAACGCAAGTTTGCGTTAATTAAACTTGCTCCAAACGCAAGTTTGTCGCATCAACCTATTTTGCCCCCCCTAAACAATCAGTGGATCCTCCCTTGGGATATCAAAATAATTTCCTCCCATTGTATTTCTCTAATGGTCTTAAGTCTCAAGTAAAACTAGGGCTTGAGCTGCTCTTATACCTTATCTAGTATCCGATTTTTTAAAGGGGTTACCAAACGTGGCGCAACTGCGCCACATGTGGCGGAACTTTGCTGCACACCTGGCGCTCTGAAATATTCACCAGTGGGTGACTTCTTTACAGAAGTTAAAAATTCCGGGCTTTTCGCATTTGCTTTAAACCGACTTCCAAGTCAGGCAAAAATTTGGCGAAAGTTGAAGTGGGTTAAGGAGTCGGTTTTTGAGCCACAAACCACTTACCAATCATCAACCCTCTTACCCTAGAAATGGCTGTAGCTAGATTTATGTTATAAATCCAGATTTAGCTAAATTTAGTTATAAATCTAGATCTAAAAATGGTATAGCTAAATTTAGCTTCAAATATTTTGTATGTGAATATAAATGTTGTCTTCATCTTTCTTTTGTTTCAATTTTGCTTTCCAAAATAGTTTAAAAAACTGAAGAGTCAATAGCCAAAGAGCCATGTCCAGAGTCTCAAGTCCCTTGCTTAACCATGAATAATCTCAGTCATTGTTGATTAAGTAGTCGACACCATATACACTTTATTATAGCTATGCTTTAGTGTGCATACTATCATTTGTTTAAAGCACTTTCGACTGTAACCAAATACCGATTCTACTTCCCTAATGGTTTTACGGTATGAATTTTACTCTGACGGAATATTTATCAATACTTGTTATGAAAGATCAAGCTTTATGTTATTTTTCATGATTAAGCTTTCGTGTCTTAAATAATATTAATATATATATATATATATATATATATATATATATATATATATATATATATATATATATATATATATATATATATATATTTATATATATATATATATATATATATATATATATATATATATATTTTTTTTTTTATTATATATATATATATATATATATATATATATATATATATATATATATATATATATATATATATATATATATATATATATATATATATATATATATATATATATATATATATATATATATATATATATATATATATATATATATATATATATATATATATATATATATATATATATATATATATATTGTCATGTTATATTGTCATTTTCTTTTTATATTGTCAGGTGGACTTTTAACTACATTTTCTATTGTTCTTCCTGCGCTGAGGACGACTAAACGGAAATCTCAGCCATAATTTTTACATTTTTATTCGTTTTAAAACCCCTTCCTGACATTTTATTCAGTTGAACTCTATCATAAGACGTTCTTGTATTTGCTAATTTGCATTTAAAACTAGGTATATATATATATATATATATATATATATATATATATATATATATATATATATATATATATATATATATATATATATATATATATATATATATATATATATATATATATATATATATATATATTTATATATATATATATATATATATATATATATATATATATATATATATATATATATATATATATATATATATATATATATATATATATATATATATATATATATATATATATATATATATATATATATATATATATATATATATATATATATATATATATATATATATATATATATATATATATATATATATATATATATATATATATATATATATTGTCATGTTATATTGTCATTTTCTTTTTATATTGTCAGGTGGACTTTTAACTACATTTTTTATTGTTCTTCCTGCGCTGAGGACGACTAAACGGAAATTTCAGCCATAATTTTTACATTTTTATTCGTTTTAAAACCTCTTCCTGACATTTTATTCAGTTGAACTCTATCATAAGACGTTCTTGTATTTGCTAATTTGCGTTTAAAACTAGGTATCCTACTAGCAATTTGCCCCTCCCCCCCAAAAAAAGCAAAAAATGTACGCGCTTGTCTTTAATATATAGGTTGATATTTTATAACAGGTAAATACAGGCACGTGTTCAGAAAAATGTGCTGGAAGGACTGTACACGTCTGAGGGGGGGGGGGGCTCTTCAGAAGAACTGAAATAGGTAAACAATAAAGGAATTTTTCGTATTTTCCTTTATTGTAGAACAATACGGATAAAATCATAAAGTATGGACAATTTAGGGGAAGGAGGCTAAGGCGAAGGCACCTCCTGGATACATTTCTGTTTATTTCAAGTTATCTTGAGTTTTAGACTAAGGTATGTTTAACCGTTAGAAGGTTTAATATTGCTCCTTACTTTCAGTAGAAAAATACTTGTTTTTTTTTAAGTTTAGTTTCGGAACGTTTTTCAAATAATGCCAGGAAATTCACCTCCCTTCTCCATGGAAAATCCACAACCACGACAAACCTCAAAATTTTCTCCCGCATAAAATTCCCTCTTAGAAAAATCCCCCGGACAATCCCATCCACCCTGATAATTCCCCCCCCCCCCAGAAAATTTCCTCTGAAGAGTTTCACTTGGAAAATTCTTTTTAGCCCACTTTCATTTGAAAAAAAAAATCTTGTTTTTATTTCATTTCTGGTGGTTCTCCAAATCTTGCCGGAAATCCCCCTCCCAAATGGAAAGTTGCAGAATTTTACCCATGGACAATTTCTCCTGCAGGAAATTCCCCTGCCATGGAAAAATCCCCCAGACAATTCCAACCCAGCTGAAAGTTCTGCCGTAAAATTCGCCCGGAAAATGTTCACATGTAAAATAGGTCACCAAAGAGAAAGACAAATAAAAGAATTTCGTATAGGAGTTCTGGAAAATTTCTCCCGTGTAAAATTTCCCCTGGAAAGCTCACCCCTGAAAACTTTCCCCCCCGCGGAAAGTTCTCCCAATAGAAATCACCCCCCCCCCTCCCCACCCACGAAGGAAATCTCCTCTTAGAAAAAGGTCTGTATACTTCCCAATAAAATATAGCATATGTAGACATAGTGCAAATTTCATAACTTACATCCTTTTGTCCACGGGCCATGGGGGGTCATGTCTTCCACAGAGTCAACGTTATTGAGCCTTTCAACAAAGACAAATTGTTATTTCAAAATTTTGATCGGAAGACATTGGGGAAAAGGCGGCGTGGGAAGGAGGCTAGTTACCCTCAAATATTTTTAGTCCCTTTAAAAGGGCACTAAGACTTTGAGTTTCCATTGGAATGAGCCTTCTTTCGATCTTTTAGAACTAAAGGCTCGGTATAATCACCCCTGAAAAAACAAAAACAAAAAAAACAACAAACAAATAAACACGCATCCGTGATCTTTCTTCTGGCCGAAAAAAAAATCCGAATTTTGGAAGGTGGGAACTTATATATAGTACCGGAAGCCCGGCTGCTTCACCACCGGGCCCCTGCACTTGGCACGCGGCAGGCTTCTATTGTATCGATTTTCATTGTCGCTTGTCTTCTAACCGCAGTCAATTTAGGACAATTTTTTGTCTTTTCATATTGCGGTCTTTTCAAAGATATTTGATTATTAAAGCAAGTCCGATTTTTAACAACGATATCTACTATGTTTCAAACTTTTGGTTTTCTTTTTTAAGCTTTTTGAATTGTTGTAATCCCTTGTTAAAATATATACAAAAAATTTTGCGATTACCGGCCACCGGGCCCCGGCACTTGGCACGCGGCAGGCTTCTATATATATATAGATTCTCATTGTCGCTTGTCTTCTCACCGCAGAAAATTTGCCGTCTTTTCATACTGCGGTCTTTTCAAAGATGTATGATAATTAAAGCAAGTCCGATTTCTAACAGTGATTAAATAAAAAAAACAAGTTTTTTAAACTGAAAGTAAGGAGCGACATTAAAACTTAAAACGAACAGAAATTATTCCGTATATGAAAGGGGCTCTCCCCTCCTCAACGCCTCGCTCTTTACGCTCAAGTTTTTTATTGTTATAAAAAATAAAGTTGTGAGACAGAGTCAAACTTTAGCGTAAAGAGCGAGGCGTTGAGGAGGGGACAGCCCCTTTCATATACGGAATAATTTCTGTTCGTTTTAAGTTTTAATGTCGCTCCTTACTTTCAGTTTAAAAAACTTGTTTTTTTTATTTAATTTCTGATCGTTTTTTAGTTAATGCAGCTTTTATTTTGGCTCACCGTTATTGAATATGTAAACAAAATTTGCATAAAAATTTTACTTTTCTTTTGCTAAATGGATGTCTCTAAATTTGGTTATGACGTAATTTACAAATTAACTTACGTAACTAACTTCTATATTCGTATATTTTTCTTCTGGCCAAAAAATACAAAGTTGCATATTTTTGCAAGTATGAGCTTGAAACCTATGTAATAGGGTTTTCTGATACACTGAATCTGACGGTGTGATTTTCATTAAAATTCTTTCACTTGTAGGGGATGTTTCCCCCCTCTTTAAAAAATCGGGTAAATTTTCTCAGGCTCGTAGCTTTTGATGAGAAATACTAAACTTAATAAAATTTATATATTTAGAATCAGCATTATAAACACATTCTCTTGATACATTTATTGACATCAAAATTCCGTTTTTAAAAGTTTCGATTACTATTGAGCCGTATCGCTTTTTTTTTCTTGTTTTTTTTTATTACGTATATGTTATTACGTATATGAGGGGTTTCTCCCCTTAGTCAATACCACGCTCTTTACGTTAAAAGTTAAAAAAATTTTTTTTGACAAACCCCTGAATCACAAAGGCCGTTTAATTATAATAGATAGCTCTTTTGAAAGCACTAAAAAAAAAACTGTAGCGTAAAGAGCGAGGTATTGACTTGGGGGAGAACCCCCTCACATACGTTATAATTTCTCTTCGTTTTAAGTTCTAATGTTAGTAGTAAGGCATCTATATATTAAAAATATACATGCACTTTCACAAGCCTGAGGCATGGATATGTGTGTATATTTTCAAGTAATTGGGTTACCAGGGTCATTTGCCTATTACTATGACCGATACATGCCCTACCAAACGGTTTTTCTCAGGTACCGCCCATTTTTTGGAGGTCAAACAGAGAGAGAGAGAGTGGCAGTCACACTAACTACTTGTTTAGTAGTTGGATTAGGATATAAGGAGTAATTTTCATTGTAGTTGAATTGATTTCAGAGAGAGAGAATAGTTTATTTGAGAGGATATTAGTGGAGAAAAAATGAGTGGTGCATTTACACTATTGGAGATTAATGATGGAACCGACAGCAGCAGCAGCAACGATATACGAGTACCCAATGTAGCTGTGGAAATAACCGCTGGCTGTAGACTATGTCTTGAATGGGACATTATGTATGCGAGATACGTGATATCATAGAGCAAGTTTAAGCAGGAGGAGCAACTATGTTTTGCTGGAAAAGTGAATATTCTCCATATAAATAAACTTCGGTCAGCATTAGATGTCCTATCGAAATATATTGATGAGAACAAAATGCATCAGTGAATATTATTATTATTATTGTAATTATGTTCAATAAAAATGTTCCTAAATCAATGGTATTTTTTCTTTCTTTATATAGTAGACTAGCGTATATTTTCTAGAGTACAAAAAGAAATTCTGGTTAGTCTGAAGGTGGTTTTTGAGAGAGTTAGGACTCTAAAAAATGGATAGATTCGAGAAAGAGCGAATCATGAGGAATCTAGTTCTTATGGAAAAATGTTTGATTCTAGATGATGATTTTCTAGAGTTTTCTATTCAAAGGAAGATATTTCCTCGGGGAATGCTTGTTGATATAATGAAAACTGATTCTCCATCATTAGACTATTGTATGAAGCTTCTACTTCTTTGTACAAATGCATTTACACAATTTATTGATATATTGATCACAACACGGCAAAATGATATTGTGGATATGCTTTTAACCATTAGTTAAGAATTTTAGGACTTTTTCATGAGAAAGATGAAAGGTGCTCAAGGATGATTTACTCCTCCATCTCTCTCTCTCTCGACCAATTTTTGTTGTTGCTACCTCAGTTTCATTGTGGTAGTGAGAGTGTGTGGTAGTGACATGACAAAATGTTCCATACATGTCCGTTATGTATGTACTCACTGGGCAGCTGGTCATCATCATGTGAGACTTGCACAATGATTGAGGAGTATGATGAAAAGTGTAGATTATGCAACCCATGTAAATTGCATAGAGGATGTGCTGTACAAATTAAAGGTTGTAATTTCTGTCTTGAAGAGGTGTGTGACTCTCGTCCTAGTGGCCACCTATTCTCCAATTGCCACTATTATAAATGTAATCAGTGGGAGAATACATATCCCAGTATGATTTGAAAGAATCCTGACCGTGATTTTAGTTTATTGCTACGAGATTGGTATCGTCGTGGTTTTAGAATGTTCTAGGAGGAGGAACCGGGTCAACGATTCAACTGTTGGAACAACAAAATAATATGGTTTCTACGTCATCGTTGTGAAGACACTGGGTGTTATGATTATAAGCCCACTTATTTTTATTTGGCTGTGACGGAATGTAATTCGACACTTGAGGACACTGTTTATGAAATTGCTTCAAATAAGCAAATTGAAACACGTGAATTCTATAGAATGAATGAGAATAGTATTATTGACTATACAAAGAGATATGACAAGAGTGAAGTCACACTCTGCTGTAGAAAATGTGACCCTGACATTGCACTATATCAGGATCAGTACACTGTGAATTCAGATAATCTACCTGCACTAGTCGTTGTCGACAAATACCTAGTAGTGGATGAAATCTAAAGAGTATAAAAGTCGTTTTATCATGTATATAAATTTTTTTTTTATTAATAAACAATTTCACAGACATCTTTAGAAAATTTTATTATTATGGCACTAAAATCAATATTAAATACACTTGTAAGTATATTCTCAACTAGAATGCCGTTCAATCGAGGTAGGTCAATGTAGATATCGAGAAACTGCTTGTAGTTGTAGCCACGACATCTGAACATGAAAAAGAGTAGTGCATGAAAACCACATGTCTTAGTTGCTAAATCCTGTACTATTCGTTGATTTTGAATAATGGTTTCTCCCCTGCTTTCGATAAAGTTGCTGATGTATGGAGCGTAGAATTTATACGATAGACCAAGAGGGTCAAAACATTCAATATTCTTTGCTGTTTGAAAGATGCATAGCCAATGACCGGTCTTCAAAGTCGATGGACTGCTATTAACAATGATTAGGGTGTTGTTAACACTTGGAATTTTTTCAATGAAGTCCGAAGGTATGCAATAGGACTTGTACTGGGACATGCATGGATCCATATTAAATACGTTGATTATTTGGTTTGTGTTCATGGTGCTAGGTCTAATAGAAAACTGCCGTCGGGCGTGATTTCCCAATAGGTTTCAAATTGACTCAGTGATATTAGTGTGATACTCTCGGTCAGAGCATTGGCAAATGTACACTCTAAACGTACAGTCCCTGTTCGTACTATGGTCATGTCCTGTGTGCCAGACCAATCCAAAACAATAACCTCGTGATTTTTTGAAAACATTGAATCGATTAATTCATTTTCAAATAGTTGAGAATCATGATCTAGGGATTGCATAGTCAACTCGTACAGAGTTCTATAGGATTTTTTGTCAAATGATAGAGTGTACAGTGGAATACCATTCACTTTGCACACAAGGCTAGATAGACCGAAAAAATTAAAATCGTGGGGGGATTCAGTCCAGGATTCAACGGCACTGCCAATCTTCACAGAGGCCAACGCCAATTTTTATGGGATATCTACATTTATGAATTATGAATTACTATAGCTATGAGAGCCGATGGCAATGTGCCATTGATTGGTGATCGTATGTGGAACAAGAAGTTTAATGTTGTTGCCATAGGCTCTTAATTTTTCCACTGCCAATGCAACAGAGCTCATAACCTGTTCTTTTCGGACGTGGAGAATTGCCGATGTGATAATAACATTTGCATCGGGTGCTGCAGGAAGTGTTTTTCTCAAAATGAAATTTGATGGGGCCATCTGTAGCTTTATGTCAATCTTGACATTGGGGGGTAGCCATTGGGATATATTGAATATCTCATGATTTAATTTTCCAACTAGATGATAGTCCTAGGTCACTGCAGTAGTCAAATCACCGTTATTATCAACACCAGACCGATATTAATAGCCTAATGATTATTCTCTCAACACCTTGTAAGCCTTTGGTGTCATCATCATAAATTGTATGTAGCTTGAATAGTTTGATAAATTATTGCTAGTGCTCACCAATGTTCCATTAATAAATACATTAATTTGTTTGAATAGGTTGTGTAGAATACAGTTTTCATAGGAGAGACCATCGCCGGCATTTGGAGTTGTATTATCTGACTTTTTCTTCACCACGACATTTAAATCAATAAATGTTGACGACAAATCAATGAAATAGTCTTCATTGGAAAATATTTGAAAGTGTATATTTTCCGAGAGGGGTTGTTGGGGGTGAAATTGTTCATAGTAGCCATACTTGAAACTGACATCAACATTTTCAGCATTGAATAGATTCAATGAGGAACTAATTGATGGATATGATTCCTTGTGGGGGATATAGGTCATCTTAATAGAAGAAATCCTTCTTTGATCTAACAATCTTTTTCTTTTTTTTCTTCTGCTTATTGGGCTTCCTTGTTTTATTCCTCAAAGTCCTTGTTGATGTCCTTTGCTTCCTGCCTGGTTTGAGACTGATGAGTGAATGACGCGAACGCATCCTTTTCAATCCCTCCCCATTTTGTCGAGATTTTAGCTGCTCACCAACGGCTTTTGCTGAAGATCTAATATTTTCCTTAACACTCTCCTTGAAATTCTTGCCCGACCCCCAGTCCTGTAGTGTGGAGGTAGCAAAATTTGATGCAGCAGGTACAAGATATTTTCTGGCAAGGGGTAGTGCAGAACGAAATAGCCTAGCAAAAAAGCTACCAAGATCATCGCCAGACATTGTAGAACGGCCCTTGTAGTAGTCCAAATCATTGCCTATTTGACATGGACTCAGAGCACCAACATAGTAATAGATATCGGGACAGACAAATGGAATTCTCCTATTGTTCATTTTAGGTGATTGTGCTGTCGTTAACAATGGATCGAAAATGACATGTAATCACTGCTAGGTCTTTTGTTATTGCTAGAAGTTCACCCAAATCACTTCTTAGTGTTAATTGACAGAGTTCAAAATAGGAAGTATTTACAGGAACATACTGAAGATGCTTTATATTATAGTGATGAACAAGTTCATGAGTTGTTTTTCGCTGAAGAACACGTAGGAGGGGGACATTTACCGACCCTCGGTATTTCCACAAAGGATGCATAGATAAATATTCAAGAGTCCGAGGCGAAACCAGGTGGATAATGAGAAAAAATAACTTGATCCGTCCCATCAACGATGCCAGCATTTTCCCCATTGATCATACTCGGTTTAAAGCCAAGAACATCTCTCAGATTATCATTGAGAACAATAGTTACAGTGTCAATAGGTGAGGTAATGAATATCCTATCTTGTTCCAATGAATAATTAAAATGGAATGTACCATTCCTACGATATGAGATTTTTCTATTGATTGCACGACACAAATCTCCCATATTATCATATTCAATGTATTTCAATCTGACATATGGATAGTCACTAGATTTAAGTGCTTCAACCCATTCATAGTCGACAAAGAGTGTCCAATCGAATGGTATAACTTTTATATCACACACAATCGTTTCTCAGGATGTCATAGGTATTTTTGAGAATACAGTCGACAAGAGCCACTTCATATGCACCGTCAAATTTGATGGCAGGGGAGAGTTTTGTCCAAAAATCACTTGTCGTATTCATGTCATTGTAGAGAGGATCGGAAACGTTGGACATGAATGTTACATAGAAATCATTGGGCATTGTCAATATCTTCAACACCGATCCAAGAATCAAAATCAGAGTTGTATCCTAGCCACCAAACAAGTAACTGTTTCTTACCCTTACAAGTACATCTCTTTAATATCTTTCCAATTTTATAGATTTCAATACCATTTTTAACTTTTTTTAATTCATAGTCATAAAAGCCACCGAGAATCTCATCATATTTGGTATCACGCAGGCGATACCAAAGTTATGGGTTTAGTGTCTAGGATTTTTGCCACCTTAAAAAGTTCTGTGGACCAAAAGTAATTCTCCTTTCGAAAAAAATTAGTTGTTCTATTAATTCAAACAGTATCACCAACTTGCAATTTGTTTGTCATCTTCTTCGTGACAGCTGACGATTCATCGAAACATTTTTTAGGAAAAGTTCCAATTATATCATGATCAGAATGATGAACTTCTCTTTGCGTAGAGTTGGACAATGATCAATGAGGTCGTTAATTATAAATCAACATGATTTTATCAAGATCATGAATAAAAGCCGATGTATTTTTCAATGTACAATATCTTGAAATTAAAAGTCGAATAGTTCTTATCAATCGTTCGGTCAATGCAGTCTTTATAGGACTGTGACTATGATAGAACAATTTATTATATTTCTCTAGTACTTTTGCAACATGGGGATTAGCAAATTCACTACCGCGATCCGTTTGAATTTTTTTATATGAATCCTGTTTGAGAATACTTTCAATGGCCTGAGCAACTTCAACACCTCTCTTTGATCGCAATGGAATTGCATTTGCATACCGACTATAAACACTGAGTGCAAGTAGGATGTACTTGTACGGTGTATTGTGACGTCTTTGAAGCTCATCTAGAGTCAGGAGATCTGCTTGCATTATATGCAGTGGGTAAAAGGCTTTAGTTTTTCGATATTGATTGGCACGAAGTCTATGATTTCTATGCAGAGTGTAACTTGTTTCATTTTGTAAATAGTCTTGTACACTTTTAGTGTGAACACAAGTGACTTTGGAAAGAGTGGTTGGGGAAATTAAACTCCTCGTCTCACCAATATTTTGATAAGCACCTTTCAGAACTTCAACCATTTTGAACGTAAACACGTTGTGTAACGACCACTACCCTTTTGTATACTGGCCGTTGGTGGTGATGATGAAGACGTTGACTTGATACTTCTTCAATTTTCTCTAGTTATCAGTGCTGTGCTAGTATTTTCCAAAATTGTTATATAATCTTCCTCTTCAAGTTAATTTTTTAATGGTGTCATTGTTCTTGTTGTTGATGATGATGATGATGACGATGATGCGTGTTCATTTAATTTTTTTAGAATTTGTCTATTGAAAATAAGACTTTTGGTGAAGCTTAATTCATTTAGAAAGTTGTATAGATGACTGTCAAATGATAATAGTCCTTTACGATTTGTAATCATATAATACATTAAATCAAGTAGATTATAGCTCTTGCCTTGAATTATAATCTCTTTTCCATGTCTCTCAACTTGAATGTGATCTTGACCACTTTCCAAGAGATAGGCTAGGAGTCGTTTTCTTTGTTAATTATATGAGTGGGGCATTAGATTTCCAAATTTAATTACAATTTAATCCAATTCCTCCTTCTTCAGTTGTGTTCCAGAAGCAGAACGCTGAGGAGATGATTCTTTTTTGGGATCAGCAGCAGCAGCAGTGGGCTTCGACCAATAGGCCTTGGGTTTTTCCACTCGGCGAAGTGCATCTTGAAGTAAAAGCAGTTTTTTATCATCCTCAATATTTTCATTGTCAAGGAATTTACCCAGACTGCTCTCCAAGTGTTCGAGGGGTGAGAGAGCAAGCTCTATTGGAGTCAATTTATAGGTTTTTGCCATTCTCTCTCTCTCTCTCTTTAGAGAAAACTATTTACAATTCCTGCTATTATTGGCAGTAAAAGTGTGAAAAATCTACCGCCCGCCTGAAGAAGTCGTTTCCTTTTGGAATTCTTTCCTTTCTTTTTAGAGGCCAATGTACGTACAATGGAACGATGTTGCTTTGCCTGTTGCTTAACTACTTCTGGCAGTTGAACATTACCCTCGATCAAATTTAAACTAAGTTCGGATATTAGATTAATGAAATCATTGTCAATACCGTGTTTGAGTATTGCTTTCCTAAGCGGAGGTTTTGAAGTGCTTAGAACTGAAAACAAGTGTCTATTTTCATGTAGTTTCTTCGGTGTCATGATAGCAACTAATAGGTCTGTTTAGTTATCCTGGGGAGATATACTGTAATTTTTTTGTCGAAAATAGCTGCGACTACACGCAAATTATCAGGTATGTTTTGATTCAGATCCAATTGGATATAACCATAGGGTTTATTAGTTGCCTGATTGTATGCTGAGAGCAGAAATTTGGGGGCTCCCGGATAGATTTGTTTATTGAGAGCTATTAGCGAGCTAGAATCACGAATAACTCTGTAGATGATATAGTAGGTGCAGTTCAATGCAAGTGTTCGCAAACATTTGCTCTGATGAAAGATATTGTGTAGAACTAGAGTGACGGAAATCTGTTCATGATGAGAGCGAACAGTGAAAAGTTGTAGCATTTTCTGGGACAATTGTTCAATAGATTCAGCCAGATCGTCAATGAACAACCGAGAGTTTTGTTCAATAATGTTGAAAACATCAAGTCCATGTATGAATTGTATCTGCACCGACCTCGTGGTGGCAGCAATTACTTTTATTTTATCAAATGACTCCTTCCATATACTACAGCAATAGTAGATTTTTTTTAGCTTTTCCACAAACATTTTATCGCAATTTTTAATTATTTTAGTTAAGAGTGTTGTTTTGCCCGACATTGACGGTCCACACAGAAACGATCTGAATGGTGTTTTAAATTGGTACATGTTCCCTTCAACCATTCACCTTGACAACTAACTGCAGGCTACGTCTGTCTAATGACTAAATAATTTCCCTATTACTACTACTACTACTACTCCGTTCAAGAATAATAACGAGAAGAAGAAGAAGAGGAATAATATTTTCTTTTATTATATACATAAAAAAAGTGACAATACTTTTTAAAAAATACTACATTGAAAAAGGCACATTAAACATGAATAAAAAAATACATCTTTTTAATTTATTTATAATTCTCAAAAATACCAATGACATCCTGAAAAAAGATCGTGTGTAAGATATAAAAGTTATACCATTTGAATGGACACTCTTTGTCAACTATGAATGGGTTGAACCACTTAAATCTAATGACTATCCTCATGTAAGTTTGAAATATAATGAATAGGACAATATAGGTGATTTGTGTCATGCAATCAATAGAAAAATCTCATATCGTAGGAATGGTACATTCCATTTTAATTATTCATTGGAACAAGATAGGATATACATTACCTCACCTGTTGACGCTGAAACAATTGTTCTCAATGATAATCTGAGAGATGTTCTTGGCTTTAAACAGAATATGATCAATGGGAAAAATGCTGGCACCGTTTACGGGATCGATCAAGTTATCTTTGCTGATTATCCACCTGGTTTTGCCTCGGACTCTTGCATATTTCTCTATGCATCCTTTATGGAAACATCGAGAGTCGGTAATTCAAATGTCCCCCTCCTACGTGTTCTTGAACGAAAAACAACTCATGAACTTGTTCATCACTATAATATAAAGCATCTTCAGTATGTTCCTAGAAACACTTCGTATTTGGAACTCTGTCAGTTAACACTAAGAAGTGAATTGGGTGATCCTCTAGCAATAACAAAAGGCCTAGCAGTGATTACAAGTCATTTTCGATCCATTGTTAACGACAGCACAATCACCTAAAATGAACATAAGGAGAATTCCATTTGTCTGTTCCGATATCAATTGTTATGTTGGTGCTTTGAGTCCACGTCAAATAGGCAATGGATTGGACTACTACAAGGGGTGTACTACAATGTCTGGCTATGGTCTTGGTAGCTGGTTTGCTAGGCTATTTCGTTCTGCACTAACCCTTGCCAGAAAATATATTGTACCTGCTGCATCAAATTTTGCTGCCTCCACACTACAGGACTGGGGGTCGGGCAAGAATTTCAAGGAGAGTGTTAAGGAAAATATTAGATCTTCAGCATGAGCCGTTGGTGAGCAACTAAAACCTCGACAAAATGGGGAGGGATGGAAAAGGATGCGTTCGCGTCATTCACTCATCAGTCTCAGCCCAGGCAGGAAGAATAGGACATCAACAAGGACTTTGAGGACTAAAACAAGGAAGCCCAATAAGCACAAGAAGAAAAAGAAAAAGATTGTTAGATCAAAGAAGGATTTCTTCTCTTAAGATTACTTATCTCCCCCACAAGGAATCATATCCATCAATTAGTTCCTCATTGAATCTATTCAATGCTGAAAATGTTGATGTCAGTGTCAAGTATGGCTACTATGAACAATTTCATCCCCAACAACCCCTCTCGGAAAATATACACTTTCAAATATTTTTCAATGAAGACTATTTAATTGAATTTTCGTCAACATTTATTGATCTAAATGTTGATGTGAAGAAAAAGTCAGATAATAAAACTCCAAATGCTGGTAATGATCTCTCCTATGAAAACTGTATTCTACACAATCTATTCAAGCAAATTAATACATTTATTAATGGAACATTGGTGAGTACTATCAATAATTTATCCAACTATGCAAGCTACATACAATTTACGATTATGACACCAAAGGCTTACAAGAAGTTAAGAGCAAAATCATTATGCTATTAATATCGGTCTGGTGTAGATACTGACGGTGAGTTGACTACTGCAGTGACCCAGGAGTATCATTTAGTTGGAAAATTTAGTCATGAGATATTCAATATATCCAAGTGGCTACCACCCAATGTCCAGATTGATATAAAGCTACAGATAGCCCCATCAAATTTCACTTTGAGAAAAAAACTTCCTGCAGCACCCGATGCAAATGTCATTATCACATCGGCAATTCTCCACGTCCGAAAACAACAGGTTATGAGCTCTGTTGCTTTGGCACTGGAAAAGCTAAGAGCCAATGGCAACAACATTAAACTTCTTGTTCCTCATACGATGGTATTCCACTGTACACTCTATCATTTGACGAAAAATCCTATAGAACTCTGTACGAGTTGACTATGCAATCCCTAGATTATGACTCTCAACTATTTGAAAATGGAATAACCGATTCAATGTTTTCAAAAAATCATGGGGTTATTGGTTTGGATTTGTCAGGCAAACAGGATATGACCATAGTACGAACAGGGTATGTACGTTTAGAGTGTACATTTGCCAATGCTCTGACCGAGAGTATCACGCTAATATCACTGAGTCAATTTGAAACCTATTGGGAAATCACGCCCGACGGCAGTGTTCTACTAGACCTAGCACCATGAACACAAACCAAAGAATCAACGTATTTAGTATGGATCCATACATGTCCCGGTACAAGTCCTTCTGTATATCTTTGGACTTCATTGAAGAAATTCCTAGGGCTAACAACGCCCTAATCATTGTTAATAGCAGTCCATCGACTTTGAAGACCGGTCATTGGCTATGCATCTTTCAAACAGCGAAAAATATTGAATTTTTTGACCCTCTTGGTCTATCGTATAAATTCTATGCACCATACATCAGCAACTTTATCGAAAGCAGGGGGAAAACCATTATTCAAAATCAATGAATATTATAAGATTTAGCAACTAAGACATGTGGCTTTCATGCACTACTCTTTTTCATGTTCAGATGTCGTGGCTACAACTACAAGCAGTTTCTCGACATCTACGTTGACCTACCTCGATTGAACGACATTCTAGTGGAGAATATACTTACAAGTGTATTTAATATTGATTTTAGTGCCCTAAGAATAAAATGTTCTAAAGATGTTTTCTGAAATTGTTTATTAATAAAAAAAAAAATTATATACATGATAAAACGACTTTTCTACTCTTTAGATTTCATCCACTACTAGGTATTTGTCGACAACAACTAGTGCAGGTAGATTATCTGAATTCACAGTGTACTGATCCTGATATAGTGCAATGTCAGGGTCACATTTTCTACAGTAGAGTGTGACTTCACTCTTGTCATATCTCTTTGTATGGTCAATGATACTATTCTCATTCATTCTATAGAATTCACATGTTTCAATTTGCTTATTCGAAGCAGTTTCACAAACAGTGTCCTCAAGTGTCGAATCACATTCCGTCACTGCCAAATAAAAATCCGTGGGCTTATGATCATAACACCCAGTGTCTTCACAACGATGACGTAGAAACCATATTCTTTTGTTGTTCCAACAGTTGAATCGTTGACCCGGTTCCTCCTCCCAGATCAATCTAAAACCGCGACGATACCAATCTCGTAGCAATAAACTAAAATAACGGGCAGGATTCTTTCCAATCATACCGGGATATGTATTCTCCCACTGGTTACATTTATCATAATGGCAATTGGAGCATAGGTGGTCTCTAGGATGAGAGTCACACACCTCCTCAAGACAGGAATTACAACCTTCAACCTGTACAGCATATCCTCTATGCAATTTACACGGGTTGCGTAATCTACACTTTTCATCATACTCCTCAATCATTTTGCAATTCTCTTATGATGATGACCAGCTACCCAGTGAGTACATACATAAGGGGCATGTATTGAACGTTTTGTCATGTGTTGACACTCTCACTACCACAATGAAACTGAGCTAGCAACAACAAAAACTTTTCTAGATAGAGAGAGAGAGGAGTAAATCAACCTTGAGCACCTTTCATTTTTCTCAGGAAAAGGTCCTAAATTTCAAAACTAATGTTTAAAAGCATATCCACAATATCATTTTGCCGTTTCGTGATCAATATATCAATAAATTGTGCAAACGCAGTTGGACCAAAATGTAGAAGCTTCATACAATAGTCTAATGATGGAGAATCAGTTTTCATTATATCAACAAGCATTCCCCGAGAAAATATGTTCCTTTGAACAGACAACTCTAGAAAATCATCTTCTAGAATCAAACATTTGCCCATAAGAACTAGATTCCTCATGATTTACTCTTTCTCGAATCTATCCATTTTGTAGAGTCCTAACTCTCTCACAACCAACTTCAGACTAATCAGAATTTCTTTTTGTACTCTAGAAAATATACGCTAGTCTACTATAGAAAGAAAAAAAAATATCATTGATTTAGAAACATTTTTATTGAATATAATTACAATAATAATAATAATAATATTCACAGATGCATTTTGTTCTCATCAATTATATTTCGATAGGACATCTAATGCTGACCGAAGTTTATTTATATGGAGAATATTCACTTTTCCAGCAAAACATAGTTGCTCCTCCTGCTTAAACTTACTTAATGATATCACGTATCTAGCATACATAATGTCCCATTCAAGACATAGTCTACAGCCAGCGGTTATTTCCACAGCTACATTGGGTACTCGTATATCGTTGCTGCTGCTGCTGTCGGTTCCATCATTAATCTCCAATAATGTAAATGCACCACTCATTTTTTCTCCACTAATATCCTCTCAAAAAAACTATTCTCTCTCTGAAATCAAGTCACTTACTAATTTGAACTACAATAAAAATAAATAATTATATCCGAATCCAACAACTAAACAAGTTAGTGTGTCCGCCACTCTCTCTCTCTCTGTTTGACCTCCAAAAATGGGCGTTACCTCAGAAAACCCGTCTGGTAAGGCATGTATCGTTCATAGTAATAGGCAAATGACCCTGGTAACCCAATTACTTGAAAATATACACACATATCCATGCCTCAGGCTTGTGAAAGTGCATGTATATTTTTAATATATAGATGCCTTACTACTAATGTTGCTTCTTACATTTCAGTTGAAAAAAATTGTTTTTTTTATTTAATTTCTGATCGTTTTTTAAATAATGCATGGAAATCCGACGCCCCCTTCATAGAAATGTCCCTTACCCCAAAGAAACATCCTCCACGGAAAGATTCTCCAGAGTAACCCCATCCTCTAGCCCCCCCCCCCCGTCCAGGAAAAAATCCTTCCTGAAAATGTCTGTATACTTCCCAAAAACCAATAAATAATGCTGGCAAGTCCGGCGCCCCCTTCATGGCAATTTCCCTTCCCCCATGAAAACTTCCTTCATGGACAGATCCTCCACCATAACCCCCGGCCCCCCCCCCCACTACCTGAAAGAAAACCCTCCTGAAAAACTTCTGTATACTTCCCAATAACGAATACCATATGTTAACATTGGGTAAAGTTCATAACTTTTAGCCCTCCTCCTGGGGACTTCGGGGGATTAAGAGTAGGGTGTACATATGGAATTTGCTCCATTTACGTTCCTTCCGGTGCTATTTGGGGAGATTACGTTCCGAGGCTCCTTTCCAAGGCAGATTATCAGACTGGTTATTTGGCAAGGTATAATGTGGTCAAACATGTTTTGAGAGTATGGTCATAATTATATAACTTAAGAAGACAGGTTTTTTTCTGTTATTAATAAGAATTTCATAAGAATGTATATCGTGAGTTCACGTGCACAATTTTTTTCTTAAAAAACTGGTATGATATAAAGTAGTCAAACATGTTTTGGGAGCATGTAACTGAACCAGTGTTTTTCGAGTCAACATCCGTTTGTTTTCGTCCTTGAAATTCTGTATAAAATGTTCATGCATTACAATTTAATTTTCATTATGATCTAACATATCGTATAGTACACTGAATATTATTAACTTTGAAACAATGGATATTTCTATTTTCAACGTGAGTATAGTTTACTGAATTTCTTAATGTATTTCCAGATAAAAAGCATTTTACCAGTAACTTCAAATTTCAGGAGGACTTAGCCCCCCTCCCCCCTTCCAACAACACAAACCTGAAAATATGATGAGTATCCTCGCTAAAAAACGCATTTTACGCTTTTTTTCCATTATTTAAATAAAATCTCTCCTCCACTGCCTTGTTTACAAGTTTTAATTCACTAGAAATAGTTCTTTTCGTTCAAAAATGTCCTTTTCCCATCGTCCATCTAAAATGTGCTGTCTTTTTCCGGGCTAAATAAAACCATCTGTATTTATAATCCTGTTACCAAGAGGGGGTGATTTCAAAACAACATTGGCATGCATCTTATCGGGATTAAGAAAACAAAAAGATGGAAAAGTGGGATTCAAGACTCGTTGACAAAAGAGTTTGTTTTTTGGCCAAATTAGACGAGATAATCCATTTTCAATTGTATTTGATGAAAGCAAATAAATTTCACAGATGATTAGGAGGCTTTTATGAAAATATATGGCAGGGAAGGGGGGGGAGGCAATGTATCAATTCTAACACGGTTTTTCTTTACTTGGTACCCATTAAAAACGAAATTTTTGTGTTAAATAAGTAGTTCTTGTATCTTTTAAAAGAACTTTACGGGGTTTGAGAGAGACTCTGTTCCCTGATTCCGTGTGGTTAGAGGGGGATTCTTTGTGCAGACTAACTTTTTCTTCTGTAAAAAAAGGAATCGTTTTTTCCATGCTAAATTTTGTCTTCTTTTTAAGGAAGAGGATTCCAACAATTATTCTCCCCCGGAAAAGAGAGCTAAGGCTAACAGTGTTAGTCCAATACAACAAGTGGAGATAGGCGGTCCATTGGGGGCCACTCAAATCCATTCCAGACCGGCGCTGCCTGCCCAAAACCCACCAGTGCCAACCCCTATGCAGCCAGGTAGAAAGCTGAAAAGAGAATGGATGGTTGCTCATATGACGGGGAGCCCCACTGGCTCATCTGTACAAGCCAGTGACATCGCCACCAAATCTATGCAAGAAACGGACGGCACTCAACACCAGTCTGAATTTGGAAATGTGAGTGTTTTCACCTCTAGATTCTGCCGTTTTCTTTTGAACTTTTTTTTATTTTTTTTAAGTATTTTCTTTTTGCAATTTTTCCACACCGTAAAAGTGTATGTCAGAGATATTAAAACGTTAATCCCCAGCCCCCAACCAGGGTTTTAAATTTCTCTAGGGAAATTTCGAGGGAAACTATTCCCTCGATTGAATCGTTTTACGACAGTCTACACGATCGTAGGTGCACCCCCGATGAATACAGTTTTGCTAAAAAAGTGTGGGCAGAGGGAGGGTGTAGAAAATAGTTTGACTACTGCAAGATGTATTTACCGAAAGATGTGTTAACTTTTTTAGACATTATGCGTAAAAACATGGATAAAATATCTAAGGAATCTAATATTGCTTCGAGGTATTATTTTTCTTCTCCTCACCCAGTGAAGGGCATCATCACAAAAGTTAGCGGGAAAAAATTTGGCTAATCATCACCGACATCAATCAGCATTTGTTCATTAGGAGGTCAATGATGGGTGGGTAAATTTTTTACGGAGATTGTATCCTGCATAGTTATCCAACTCGACGGAATACGGGGACAAAATTGGAAGCAGTTTTCATTGACATGAGATCCCTCTAGCTGTTGACCAGGTTCCCTTATGCGCTACATTGTGTTGACTATAAAGGACTCAATGACCCTCAAGCTCCCAGATTCCCGAATATTGACAGTGCTTAGGAGAATGGACCAGTTGGATCTTTGTTTGAAGTTGATGAGGATATACCATTCGAGCTTCGCGATTCAGTAAAGGGTTTTATTTTCCCGTACATGAAAAGATCTTTGATTAGAGACTCTTTGTGCCCTCGTACTTGATTTTTAGTCGTAGTGGGTTGATTGCATAGGTCACCTTCAAAACAAAAACCTATTTCTAACCTTCCGCCGAAAAAAAATATTGTTGACCATCGCACGATTTTAAATTGGATGTGCAGCAGTGGTGTCAAAGTCACAAAGGGTCACAGTGCGCTCCGTTTTAGTCAAACATCATATCTAAAGACGTTTTTTGACAACTTGGTCAATATACATTCGGAAGCGCCAACAATAGCCAAAAAAGAAATTTTATAGCTCATTTGGAATTCGGCTTTTGGTGAGGTGTATGTTAGAAACTACGATAGAGCGCGCTTTGACCTTTTGATAGATTCCACAAAATGGACTCAATGTAAGGCTGTCTCAAACTACACTTCATGCACGAAAACAGGTCCTGTTTCGGTATTCGTGAATAGAAAAAAAAAGAAGCTCTTTCCTGGATGATAATATTTAAAGAAGCCATTCGATCCTTTAAACGTACAAAAATGTCATGTTGGAATTCTACAACAATGTGGCTAGGATAAAGTGGCCGGAAAAGAGGCAAGTATAGGTCTGCTACGGGGACACAGATTCTCTATTGTTAAAAGTAAATATCCTAAATCTAAATGATAATTTAGCGCAAGGTTAAATTATTAGCTAACGAATGGAATACCTCAATTGGAGTTGGATTTACCAAGAGCTAGTGAAACTTCAGGGACAAAATCAACTTTTATTTTTTAAATCAGAAACGGGAAGCGACATGATTTCCCGTGGTATGTTTGTAAGTCCGAAGGTGTACTTTATACAGACACATGACGAGGAAATCAAGAAACGTTGCAAAGGAGTACCCACGCGCTATGTGGATAAGAATTTCGACATGGACATCTATAGGAATTGTATTGCTGAAAAATACAATCTCCACTCAGCTGCAAAGTTGCACTGGCAATTCGGGGGGGCTCATGCGGACCCGGGGGGGGGGGGGGGGGGGGCGGCCGCCAGCGGGGGGCGTACCGCCACTACCAAAGTTATCTTTTTTTACTTAGAGCAGATTTTTTTTTTGCTTTTGTACATTTTGCATTCAAATTAAAAAAAAAAGTGATATTGTTTCAAGTGCTTAGTGCATTTTTTATAAATAAATTTAAAAAGTGTATTTTTTTTCTTTGTTTTCTGTAAAGTGCTGCTGTTTTTAATACAAGAAATATGATTCTTTATTGATTTTTTGTTCTTGAACGGAGTAGTAGCAGTAGTAGGGAAATTATTTAGTCATTAGACAACTATGGTCTACAGTTATTTGTCCAGGTGAACTATTGAAGGGAATATGTGTAAATTTAAAACACCATTCAGATCGTTTCTGCTTGGGCCGTCAATGTCGGGCAAAACAACACTCTCAACTGAAATAATTAAAAATTGTGATAAAATGTTTGTATAAAAGCGGAAAAAAATCTACTATTGTTACAGTATTTGGCAGGAGTCATACGATAAAATAAAAGCAATTGCCACGACGGGATTGGTTCAGATACAATTCATACAGGGACTTGATGTTTTCAACATTATTGAAGCAAACTCTTGGCTGATTATTTACGGTCTGGCTGAATCTATTGAACAATGGTCCCAGGAAATGCTGCGATTATTCACCGTTCGCTCTCATCATGAACAGATTTCCGTTACTCTGGTTCTACACAGTCTCTTTCATCAGAGCAAATGTATGCGAACACTTGCATTGAAATTCATGTACTATATCATCTACAGAGCTGTTCGTGATTCCAGCTCGCTAATAACTCTCAATAAGCTTATCTATACAGGCGCCACTAAATTTCTGTTCTCAGCATACAATCAGGAAGCTAATAAACCCTACAGCAATATCCTATTAGATCTTAATCAAAATTCATCCGAGGATCTGCGTGTAGTCACAGATATTTTCGACAATGAAATTACAGTATATCTCCCCGTGAACACTAAAAAGACCTATTATTCGCCATCATGACACTAAAGAAGCTACATGAAAATAGGCCTTTACTTTCCGTCCTAAGCACTTCGAAACCTCTACGTAGGAAAGCCATACTCAAACATGGTATTGACAATGATTTCATTAATCTAATATCTGAACTTTGTTTAAATTTAAACAAGGGCAATGTTCAACTGCCAGAAATAGTTAAGCAACAGGCAAAGCAACATCGTTCCATTGTACTTACATTGACCTGTAAAAACAAAGATAAGAATTTTAAAAGGAAACGTCTTCTTCAAGTGGGTGGTAGCTATTCTACACATTTAATGCCCAAAATTCCAGGACTTGTAAAGAGTTTTCCCTAGATTGCAAATCCCTAAACGTTGACCCCAACAGTACTTGCTCTCTCACTATTCGAACACATTGAAGACAATCTGAGTAAATTCATTGACAACGAAAATATTGAAGATGATACAAAAGCTGCTTGTACTTCAAAACGCACTTCGCCGAGTGGACAAACATAAGCCCTATCGTGTGAAGGCCACTGCTGGTGTTGATCACAAAAAATAATCATCTTCTTAGGTTTCTGCTAGGTGAAAAAATAAAAAGAAGGAGTATCTTTATAAATGTTATTCAAAATTTTTAATAAAAAGGGCAAACAATTAGGGTGACAACATATCTTGACTCCTAAACTATTTAATGTAAAGTATTCAAAATTATATTCAACCTGATAGCAATTGGAGAAGGCTTATAATTAAGGGTCAGAACTCTAATATACTTGATTTAATCTATGATATGGTTACAAATCATAAAGGACTATTATCATTTGACGCTCATCTATACAACTTTCTAAATACATTAAACTTTCCCAAAAGTATTATTAGCAATAGACAAATTATAAAAAAAATAAATGAACTTGCATCAACATCAGCAACAACAACACCATTAAAATACGAAGAGGAAGAAGAAGAAGAAGAAGAAGAAGATTTTAAATCAATCTTGGAAAATACTAGCACACCTAGTGGAAAAACTTGACAATGGTGGTGGCGAGGAAAAAGCGAAAACGTATCATGTCACCACCACCACCACCACCACCAACCACAACTAGTATACAAAAGGGTAGCGGACGTTAAACAACGTGTTTACGTTCAAAATGGTTGAAGTTCTGAAAGGTGTTTATGAAAATATTGGTGAGGCAGGGAGTTTAAGTTCCTCCACCACTCTTTCCAAAGTCACTGGTATTCAAACTAAAAGTGTAAAAGACTCTCTACAAAATGAATCACGTTACACTGTGCATAGAAATCATAGACTTCGTGCTAATCAATATCGAAAAACTAAAGCCTTTTTCCCATTGTATATAATGAAAGCAGATCTCTTGACTCTAGATGAGATTCAACAGACGTCACAATACACCGTACAAGTACATTCTACTTGCAATCAGTGTTTTTAGTTGTTATGTATATGGAATTCCGTTGCGATCAAAGAGAGGTGTCGAAGTTGCTCAGGCCGTTGAAATTATTCTAGAAAAAGATTCATATAAAAAAAATTAAAACGGATTATGTAAGTGAATTTGTTAATACCCATTTTGCAAAAGTACAATATAAATATAGTACACTGCTCTATCATGGTCACAGTCCTATATAGGCTACCTTGGCTGAATAATTGATAAGAACTATCCAACTTTTAAGTTCAAGATATTTTACATTAAAAAATATACCTGCTTTTATTCAGGATTTAGATAAAATCATGTTGATTTATAATCAACGACCTCATCGATCATTGTCGAACTCAACCCCAACTGAAGTTCATCATTCTGATCATGATACAATTGACACCTTTCTTAAACAATATTCCAATGAAACGATTGTCAAGAAGAAGCAATTTAATATAAAATTCTCCATACCTGAAAATCTTCCATTTTTCCACACAAGTGTGACAGCGTCATTGCAGTACTGCAATGATGCATAAAAAATGACGTCACTCGCAGATCGTTTTTTTATGCGAGAATATCCCAAGATACCAATTTCCCGCAAAATATGGAGCCGTTTTTGAGAAAAATAAATATATATATATATATATATATATATATATATATATATATATATATATATATATATATATATATATATATATATATATATATATATATATATATATATATATATATATATATATATATATATATATATATATATATATATATATATATATATATATATATATATATGTATATATATATGTATATATATATATATATATATATATATATATATATATATATATATATATATATATATATATATATATATATATATGCCTACAATTATTGCTCACTTATAAAGATAGTATATATATATATGCAAATAATTACTTTATTACTACTGCTGCTACTAACAACTGATAGTTGTAGGACTAAGCTGCCTCAGGCCAATACCGCTCACATAAAATATCCCCTTAGACAATTATCCCAGACAATACTGTCTTCGCTAATAATTCCCCCCAGAATATTTCCTCTGGACAATTTCACCTAGAAAATTCTCC
Source organism: Artemia sp. Qi Xiang Cuo (assembly GCF_049724085.1). Classification (NCBI taxonomy): domain Eukaryota; kingdom Metazoa; phylum Arthropoda; class Branchiopoda; order Anostraca; family Artemiidae; genus Artemia; species Artemia sp. Qi Xiang Cuo. The sequence goes on along the minus strand of NC_142802.1, from coordinate 62,478,545 downwards.
TTGGCATAATTTCATTTGGAAAAAAAAAACTTGTTTTTATTTAATTCCTGGTCACTCTCAAAATCTTGGCGGAAACCCTCTCAATGGAAAGTCGTGAAGATTTTCCCCGTGAGAATTTCTCCCACGGAAAATCCCCCCATGGAACAATTCCATCCCAGCTGAAAATTTATGCCGTAAAATCCCCTGGAACATCTCCACATGTAAAACTGAGTCACCAAAGAATAAGACAAATGAAAAGATATATAATATATATATAATTTCGTATAGGAATTCTGGAAAATTTCTCCCATATAAAATGCAAAGTTCACCCCCGTAAACTTCCGTCCAGACGAAGTTTACAATTTACGAAGTTTACAAAAATATTATCCCTTCAAAAAATCCCCTCCCCCGAAGGAAATCCCCCCCCCCCCAGAAAAATGTCTGTATGCCTCCCAATAAAATTTACTATATGTAAACAAAGAGCAAATTTCATAACTTAAATCTGTTTTCCCAGGGGCCACAGGCGGCGGGAGGGGGGGTCGTCGATTGCGGGACCCATCGCGCGGTCGCGATGTGTGGACCTTTCAACTATGTTGGACAAAACGGCTATCTCAAAATTTCGATCGGATGACTTTGGACAAAAAAGGGGCTTGGGAAAAAGGGTAGTTGCCCGCAAATCTTTTTGGCTGCTTAAAAAGGGCACTAAGACTTAATTTCCAATGGAACGAGCCCTCTTCCGATCTTCTAGAACCCTTGGTTCGATACTATCACCCCTGGAAAAAAAATCATCTGGAAAATAAAGGCAAAATTCCAAATTTTTGAAGGTAAGAGCTTGAAACTCCTAAATAGGATTCTATGATACGCCGAATCTGATGGTGAGACTTTCATTAAGTGGGAATGTTTCCCCCTGTTTCAAAAATCATGCGAGTTCGCCCAGACTCTTAAGTATTGATGGGTAACATTAAACTTAATGAATTCTATATATTTGGGATTAGCATAAAAATCCATTACAGTTACAAATTAATTGTTTACAGTTTCGGTTACTATTGAGCCTAATAGCTTCTTACTTACAGTTCATTACATCAAACTGTTTGAAAGTCGTAAAGTTCTTTAAAAATACTTTTCATTCAAATTCAACGGCTCTTATGTTTCAGAAGTCTCTCTTAAAGAATTCTGACAAAAAGTCAAACTTGGGGAATGACACAGACGCTATATACGGGAAAAGTCTTAAAAAATCTGTTGGTAGAAATTTTCTACGCAAGATAACCAAAAGTAGTAGTACGATTGTGGTAATAACCTCGTTCCAGAAAGATTGTGGCAATAACCTCGTTCAAGACGAGAACACAAAATGCGAGGGGGGAACCAAAATATTTAGCCGGTACTTATTTAGAATCCGGTAGTCACGCGAGAAAGACCGCATTAAAATCTCAAAGATGCTTTTGAAAAACAGGTTTTCGCTACCTTGTGTGGTATTGCTCACTCCCTGACAAATGTTTAAACCTTAGTTTTGGGGGTTGAAGGGCCAAAAAAAGGTACCTGGGTTAGGTTACGTATTTAATATATGCTTAGCTTTACCCTCACCCCTAATATGCAAATATATAGCCCAAATTTGTTTCTAAACTATTATATTTTCATCATATTTTGTTTTATTTCATTACCATTAACGAAACTTCACTTCTCACGTAACTACCGCATTCTATATAAGTACCATTTAGCATTTTAAAGCTTTCAAATAACGGTCCCCATGTTTGCCCTTATTGAAACTATTAATAACTGGCATAATTGTCAATTGTATTGAGAAAAATTATGCAACTTAAAAGGAAAAGGAAATTATGCAACTTAAATCTGAGAGGTTAGTAAATTTTGGTTCCGGATTGCCTATAGTGAAGAAACTAATAACGATTGCGAAAAACAAATAAGTTACAGGACAGTAATCCAAAATTTGTCTCTAGAGAACGTGAGTTTCAACGAATTTTCTTATAATTTCGAAAGAATGATGACAATATGATAAGATGCGTTACACTCTCCGGTTAATTTGACACACAACAAACCTGTGCGTCAGGGGGGTGTTTGCAAATATCCCTTCAGATGTGACCCGGCCTGTGAATTTCAAATGAGGGAAGATCAGAGGACTGAAAAATCAGGATTATTTGCTAAAAACCTTTTTTCACCTGTTACGTAACTCTTTAACTTTTTTGATAATTTGTGTCCTAATATAGCGACAAGGGGTTTAAAAGATGAAATAACAATCATCAAGATTGTGTTTTCTTTGATTTTTTAGAGGGGGGGGGGGCAGATTCAAATGAACATAAAAATCAACGAACTACACGGACGCTATACGTAATTATGGGCAAAATCGTAAAATCTTGAAATACGAGAAAGGGGGACGGGATCAAAAAGCCCCCCTCCAATGTAAAAACCTGTTTTATCTTTCCAGAAGTTCTATAAATACTTTAGGGTTTTCTTAAGCCAAGTATGTCGTGCGAGTTTGGAATCAGTATAAAGTTAATTCTTTTGGAGCATACTATTATGTACTTCTTTTTTTTCTAAGTGGCGCTGGTGATATTTTTCTTTATTAACCCATCACTACCAAAAAGACTATTTTATTGATAAGTCAGTAGCTTCTAGTCACAGTTATCAAAACTTGCATTTCGCTTGTGGTAATTCAAAAGACGTTACGTAATATTTTTGCAAAGTGTTATTTATGATCCTTCCTAACAAACGAATAACGCTTATTTATTTGATCCAATTCATATTTTAAAATCTTAATTTAAGTGTCAAAATAAAGAAAAGTCTGTATATTCTGAAAAATTCGTTACATCTCTTTTTCATAATACAGAAATAGTTGAAAACTTGGAATGATGTAGAGTTTTGTACCAAAATTTATTCTATATAATATCTTAAAAGCTAGAAAAAACCTTCCTTGGAAAACCATTGTTTGTTAATAATAAAAAAAAATTAATTCTTCAGCTTTCTCACTTTATTGTAAAGTTTGTATTGTGTAACCAGGAAAGGGGTATTCAAAGCCGCCCAAACCATTGTTTGTTAATAACACTATAAAAATCCAGTGCTTTAGTTTTATAACTCTCTTTTAAAATTTATATTATTTGACCAGAGGGTTTGTACTCACCCCCCCCCCCCAAAAAAAAAAATCGAACACGTAAATTGGTCTTAAAAAAGCATGTGAACCGTTCTGCTGTAAAATTAAAAAATACTTCTCCGGCGTGTAGATTGGTTTTAAAAATAGAGGTATCCCCCCATGAGCAAATCCTTCATAAGGCCCTTTTTGTAACGTATCAATTTTTGAAATAACGCAACTGATTTGGAATTCAGCATTCTCTGACATTTAAAATGAACGAAAAACGTCATGAATTATCTAAATTTGTGACCCTAATCGCCACTATTATTATAGAAGAATGCGAATAAAATCAGGCTTGTGAATGGAGACCAATGTTTCATTCACATGCATTTATAGTTATTTTGACTCCCTGGTGACGCTTTCTGTCACTACAACCAAGGGTGTCTCTGTCGGCGGGTTGTTCAATCAAAATCCTCGACAGATCTGTTAATTGCCGGTACGCGGTACTCGCCCAGTCGCATTCAAATGGCTATACACTATTGTCGGTAATTACTAAGATATTTATTATTAACAGAATGAGGCAAATATAAACTTAAGTATGTTCAATCAAATAAACGACATGACATGGATGGGCAACAGAACGCGTATTATAGGGAATAGCAACTCACTGAGGTAAATATTATTCAGAGAAATTTTTGGTACTCTTCTATTAACCGGACTCTTTTATATAGTGCTAGTTTGGTTAATGCTAATGAAATAAAATAAAACAGGATGAATATATAATAGTTTAGAAACAAATTTGGGCTATATATTTGCACATTAGGGGGGGGGGCAAAGCTTAACATATGTTAAATACGTAACCTAACCTAGGTACCCCCCCACTAAACCCCAATAAACAACACTTTAAATATCGTATAGGCCAGGGCCGTATCCAGGATTTTTGTTCAGGGGGGGTTTACTAATTTTTGACTTTTTTTTTGGGGGGGGGGGGTACTAATTTTTGACTCAGTTTTCGACTAATTTTACTGATTTTTACCTAGGTTTTACTAATTTTCGACTTATTTTCGACTCGGTCAAAAATTTCGGGGGGGGGGGGTTCAAACCGGGTAACCCCCCCCCCTGGATACGGCCTTGGTATAGGCAATTAAAACCACACTATACATTGTATTTCTCTACAGCTGTGTCTTGTATCATTCCGTTGAAAAACGGGTTTTTCAACGCGTTCGAGTATGAGATATAAAAAGAGTCCAGTTAATAGAACAGTACCAAATTTGTTTCGTAAAATATAACAAATTTGTTTCCAATATATAAGCTTAAGAGTGTTTAAACAAATAAGCAGTATGCCTTGAATGGGCAACAGTACAGATATTATAAACAGTAGCAAGTCAATAGTCACTGTGGTAAATATCCATCAGAGAACCGTTTTCTTTTACTAAAAGAATAGTTTGGAACTTCTTCTTACTAATTTTTTTTTTTCAGAATAAGAACGTGAGTTTGTCTAATCAAGTGAATGAGATTGCTTAAAATGCAAGTAAACAGAAATTGAAGGAAATGGCAGCTCTCTTTACTGCATGTTAATCAGAGATTTTTTGCGAAAAATAATAACATTAACAACGATAATAAAAAATTTATATTACATGTAAATACTAATAAAAGGATATTACTTACAACATGAATAGTGATAATGAAAACACTTAAAGTTAAAAGACTAAAAAGATTAATTTCTCAGACCAGACTGCTTTTCCATTTCGAAAAATTAAGCGAAAAATTAAGGCAGAGGGGATCTGCAGCCCCCCCAGGCTGAATGATGTTGTCTTATATTTTATATTTTTGTTTTGAGATTTCTATTATCAAGCATTGGAAGTGCCGATTAGACCAGGTAAGCCCCCCTGTTAAAGTTCAGCTTATGGGCGCCCATGATGAAAACACTAGAAAGATTTAAATTTGAAAGACTATAAAAAGAATAATTTCTCAGGCCACTTTTACGAAAAATTAAGCGAGTAAAACAGGTTTAACTTAAATAAAGCAGTGACAAAGAATAAAAAAAAATCAACACATTAATTTATATAAAAAAAATAAAAAAACTTTATCAACGGAAAACATTAAGAACAAAAACTAGTTGAATCAAGAAAAGAAAAAGACAAAAAAAAACATTCTTCGTCTTTTTTCTCTTGTTGTGTTCTTTATTTGTCTTTTCCTTTAGATGATTTAACTTTTTTTTTCGTTGATAAAGGCTCCCAGATGTGTAATTGAAATATTTGGATTTTTCATTATTAATTAATGTGTTGATTGTTTTTTATTCTTTGCCACTGCTTTATTTAAGTTAAACCTGTTTTAATCGCTTAATTTTTCGTAGATATTAAAAAGAATTTAGAAAAACATTAGACAGACTTGGGAGTAAAAAAAAGTAACAACAGCAATCATAATAGAATTTCATGCATTTCTTGAATAAATGAAAATATTGCAAATTCAGGATATCTCAGTCAAAATAATTAAAGGTCGCTGGCATACTACGCAGTGGGTTAAGATCACAAAAGTCTTGATGAGGGGGGGGTGTATTTTCCATCATCTAAAGGGACAAAGTTGTCGTTTTTTTCTGTTTTTTAATGAAAATACCAAAAAAAAAGAGATTTGTCATTGAAAATAACCCAAAATGTATTTTTTAAAATCTAGGAGGGGACGGGCAAATCACTAGGAGGGGGAAAAGGGCATTCCCCGCTTTCCTCCAATTGAAGGAGCTGGTACTACAGAATGGAGTACAATCCGCGTTTGCAGGAAATAGTAATTGTAGTTTGAACGTTTGGTTCAAGAAATCTCTGACAATTCAAAACTTGCTGAATATTTATTTTTGATTCTGGTTATTATAACTCAACTTTTATTTAATACCTCTGGTATGAGTAGAGATGCCTTATTGAGTCCCACGATGACCACGTGTTTTATGGTTTTCTCAGTGAGAATGAAATAACAGGAATTTTCTCACTTGAAAAAACAGTAATTCATGGATGGATATGTGTGTTGGTCGATTTATTTGATGTTTTTCATGGATGTTTAATGGTTTTTGTCAGTGAGAATTTGAAAAACAGGAACTTTGTCACATTTATGGATGTCAACAGCAATTCATGGATGTTTAATGGTTTTTGTCAGTGAGAATTTGAAAAACAGGAACATTGTCACATTTATGGATGTCAACAGCAATTCATGTCTGTTTTATGGTTTTCTCAGTGAGAATGAAAAAACAGGAACTTTCTCACTTGGAAAACCATAAACCACGTGGTCCTGTCACAAGTAGCACCTGTGAACTTGATTTACATAATCGCTAGGGGAAATTATTGATTCACGAAGGGGAGAATTAAGAAACATTAAGGCTTCTTTAATCTTAGGTCTGAGGGATAAACGTTCTTTAGGTCAGAGAGAAAAATTAATATTCTATTTTTAAATAGGGCTTCATTGATCTTTAGTGTCAGGAATTATAATTGACATCACTTGTTATCTTGGAATTATGCGGGAGTCTAAAGAGATAGAAATTCTATTTTTAAATACGGCTTCACGGAGCTTTAAGTCGGAGAGATAAATTGATATTCTAACGAAACCCTAATAGTTTAGCTAGGAAAATTTATGAGATGAAGAGATTAAAGTAGGAAAGGGTTTCCTAGAAATTTGAAATGCGTTAGTGCAGAGATGCCAAACAAAAGGAACACGCTGAAATTACTTTTAGGGGATTATTTGGGCGAAACGGTTTTAGACAGCTTATGGAATTATTTCGGCGAAACAGATAGAGACATTTTAAAAGAAGATTTAAAAGATGATTTTAGAAGAGGTTTTGAGTGTGGTCGTTATAATACACAAGTTCCATTGAACAGTGTTGTGAGGTCCCCTACCACAACCCAAAGGGCCCCGATCGCCCTACCTCGATCCAATGGGTTCCAATCCCCATACCCCAATCCAGAAGGCCCTTCCCCGGTCCCCAAAGGCCCCCCAGGCTCCCAAAGGGCCCCCAGACCCTCAAAGGCCCAGCCCGGGCCCCCCAAAGGCACACCGAGCTCCCAAAAGACCACCGGGGTCCCAAAGGCCCTCCACCGGTCCCCAAATGTCCCTCCGGACCCCCACAGGCCCTCCCTGTGCCCCAACGACCCTCCCCCGGCCCCCAAAGGTCCCCCGGGCCAGAGAAGCACTGCCGGGATGTGCCGTGGGCCAGGAAAGCGCCGCAGGATGTGCCGCAAAAAAAAAGTAAACTAAAAAGTAAAAATTTCGAAATGTTATTCCCCAAACGCCCTCCTCAGACCCCCAAAGGTCCTCCCCTGGTCCTCAAAGGTCCCCCGGGCACCCAAAGGACCACCCGGCCCTCAAGGGCCTCCGGATCCCCAAAGGTCCTCCCCCGGGCCCCAAAGAGTCCCCTCTCCATTTTTTTCATACTTTTTTATGGCTTTATTATATCTTTTCAAAACAAGTTCCAGAACCTATTTTCCAGATCCACTTTTCAGAACAACTTCACAGCAAGTTACTTTCTTAATGTCCCTCCTACACCCATTTTCTAACTTGAAGTACTTATCTTTTTCACCCACAACAATACTTTACAGATTTGGATACCTCAACACCAAGAAATATTTTTCAAAAGTCATTTCAGAGCAAGTTACTTTCTTAATGTCCCTCCTTAACCTATTTTGCAACTTGAAGTACTTATCTTTTTCGATCACAACAATACTTTACAGCTTTTTGGATACCTCAACACAAAGAAATACATTTCAAAGACCATTTCAGAGCAAGTTACTTTCTTAATGTCCCTCCTAAACCCATTTTCCAACTTGAAGTACTTATCTTTTTCAACCGCAACTATACTCTACAGCTTTTTGGATACCTCAACACCAAGAAATACTTTTCAAAGACCATTTCAGAGCAAGTTACTTTCTTAATGTCACTCCTAAAGCCATTTTCCAACTTGAAGCACTTATCTTTTTCACTCACAACTATACTTTACAGCTTTTGGGATACCGCAAAACCAAGAAATACTTTTCAAAGACCATTTCAGAGCAAGTTACTTTCTTAATGTCCATCCTAAACCCATTTTCCAACTTGAAGTACTTATCTTTTTCACCCGAAACTATACTTTACACCTTTTTGGTTACCTCAACACCAAGAAATACTTTTCAAAGATCATTTCAGAGCAAGTTTCTTTCATAATGTCCCTACTAAACCCATTTTCCAACTTGAAGTACTTATCTTTTTCACCCGCAACTATACTTTACAGCTTTTTGGATACCTCAACACCAAGAAATACTTTTCAAGGACCATCTCAGAGCAAGTTGCTTTCCTAATGTCCCTTCTAAACCCATTTTCCAACTTGAAGTACTTATCTTTTTCACCCACAACTATACTTTACAGCTTTTTGGATGCCTCAACACTAAGAAATACTTTTCAAAGACCATTTCATAGAAAGTTACTTTCTTAGTATCCCTCCGAAACCCATTTTGCAACTTGAAGTAATTATCTTTTTCATCACAACTATAACTTACAACTTTTTGGATAAAACGACAAAAAGAAATAATTTTCAAATACAAATTAAGAGCAAGTTACTTTCTTATTTTGCCTCCTAAACACATTTTCCAACTTGAAGTACTTATCTTTTTCACCCACAACTATACTTTACAGCTTTTTGGATGCCTCAACACCAAGAAATACTTTTCAAAGACCATTTCAGAGCAAGTTACTTTCTTAATGTCACTCCTAAACCCATTTTCTAACTTGAAGTACTTATCTTTTTCACCCACATCTATACTTTACAGCTTTTTGGATACCTCAAAACCAAGAAATACTTTTCAAAGACCATTTCAGAGCAAGTTACTTTCTTAATGTCCCTCCTAAACCAAGTTTCCAACTTGAATTACTTATCTTTTTTCACCCACAACTATACTTTACAGCTTTTTGGATGCCTCAACACCAAGAAATACTTTTCAAAGACCTTTTCAGAGCAAGTTACTTTCTTAATGTCCATCCTAAACCCATTTTCCAACTCGAAGTACTTATCTTTTTCATCACAACTATACCCTACAGCTTTTTGGTTACCTCAACACCAAGAAATACTTTTCAAAGACCATGTCAGAGAAAGTTACTTTCTTAATGTCCCACCTAAACCCATTTTGCAACTTGAAGTACTTATCTTTTTCACCCGAAACTATACTTTACAGCTTTTTGGATACCTCAACACTAAGAAATACTTTTCAAAGACCATTTCAGAGCAATTTACTTTCTTAATATCCCTCCTAAACCCATTTTGCAACTTGAAGTACTTATCTTTTTCAACCACAACTATGCTTTACAGCTTTTTGGTTACCTCAACACCAAGAAATACTTTTCAAAGACCATTTCAGAGCAAGTTACTTTCTTCATGTCCCTCCTTAACCCATTTTGAAACTTGAAGTACTTATCTTTTTCACACACACCAATACTTTACACGTTTTTGTATAACACAACACCAAGAAATACATTTCAAAGACCATTTCAGAGCAAGTTACTTTCTTAATGTCACTCCTAAATCCATTTTACAACTTGAAGTAAGTATCTTTTCCCCCAAGACTCTACCTTACAGCTTTTTGGGTACCTCAACACCAAGAAATACTTTTCAAAGACCATTTCAGAGCAAGGTAATTTCTTAATGTCCCTCCTAAACCCATTTTGAAACTTGAAGTACTTATCTTTTTCACCCTCAACTATACTTTACAGCTTTTTGGATACCTCAACACCAAGAAATACTTTTCAAAGACCATTTCAGAGCAAGTTACTTTCTTAATGTCCCTCCTAAACCCGTTTTCCAACTTGAAGTACTTATCTTTTTCAACATAACCAGATAATTCAGCTTTCTGGTTACCTCAACACCAAAAAATACTTTTCAAAAACCATTCAGAGCAAGTTAATTTCTTAATTTCCCTCCTAAACCCAATTTCAAAAATGAAGTAATTATATTTGTCATATTCAACTTTAGTGTAAATCTTTTTTAATTACAAAACACTCAGAAATACAATTAAAAAAAATATTCAGAGTACCTTACTATATTAATCTATATTCTACTCCGATTTTGCAACTTAAAGTAATTATCGTTTTCTCCCACTTTCTAAATGAAAAAGAAATCAGTTTTTAATCAATTCTTTTTTTTTCCAAATAATATAAAAATTTTCCACTTCGGTTCAGATTTTTCTCAAGGGGATGAAAAAATTTAAAATAATGTTCCAAATTTTCTCAACAAAGTGAAGAAAAGTTTTTGATCTCTTCTGAATTTTACCAAAGAACACGCTCCAATTCTAATTTCTCCAGAGAAAACAAAAATCTTCCAATTCAGTTCTTTATTTCACAAAGACATAAAGAAATTTAGAGTTCATTTCTAAATTTTTCGGTGGAAGATAGAAAAAGTAATACCATACTTGTGAATATTTTCATGGAAGATAAAAAGTTGTAGTTCAATTTAAAATTTTCTCAACGAAGTGAAGAAAAGTTCAAGTTCTCATCTGAACTTTACCAAAGAACACACTTCAATGCTAATTTCTCCAGAGAAAATAAAAATCTTCCACTTAAGTTCTTTATTTCACAATGACATAAAGAAATTTAAAGTTCATTTCTAAATTTTTCGGTGGAAGATAGAAAATGTAATACCATACTTGTGAATATTTTCCCGGAAGATAAAAAGTTCTAGTTCAATTTACAATTTCCTCAACGAAGTGAAGAAAAGTTCAAGTTCTCTACTGAATTTTACTAAATAACACAATAAAATTCTAATTTCTAAAGAGAAAACAAAAATAGTACACTTAATTTATTTATTTTACGATGACATAAAGAAATTTAAAGTTCAATTCTAAATTTTTCGGCGGAAGATAGAAAAAGTAATACCATACTTGTGAATATTTTCATGGAAGACAAAAAGTTCTAGTTCAATTTAAAATTTTCTCAACGAAGTGAAGAAAAGTTCAAGTTCGCTTCTGAATTTTACTAAAGAACACAATTCAATTCTAATTTCACCAAAGAAAATAAAAATCTTCCACTTAAGTTCTATATTTCACAATGACATAAAGAAATTTAAAGTTCATTTCTAAATTTTTCGGTGGAAGATAGAAAATGTAATACCATACTTGTGAATATTTTCATGGAAGATAAAAAGTTCTAGTTCAATTTAAAATTTTCTCAAAGAAGTGAAGAAAAGTTCAAGTTCTCTTCTGAACTTTACCAAAGAACACAATTCAATTCTAATTTCTCCAGAGAAAATAAAAATCTTCCACTTCAGCTCCTTATTTCAAATAGACATAAAAAAATTTAAAGTTCAATTCTAATTTTTGGTGGAGGATGGAAAAAGTAATACCATACTTGTGAATATTTTCCCGTAAGATAAAAAGTTCTAGTTCAATTGAAAATTTACTCAAAAAAGTGGAGAAAAGGTCAAGCTCACTTCTGAACTTTACTAAAGAACGCAATTCAATTCTAATTTCTCCAGAGAAAACAAAAATCTTCCACTTAAGTTCTTTATTTCACAAAGACATAAAGAAATTTAAAGTTCAATTCTAAGTTTTTCGGTGAAAGATATAAAAAGTAATACTATACTTGTGAATATTTTACTGGAAGATAAAAAGTTCTAGTTCAATTTAAAATTTACTCAACGAAGTGAAGAAAAGTTCAAGTTCTCATCTAAATTTTACTAAAGAACACAATTCAATTCTAATTTCACCAGAGAAAATAAAAATCTTCCACTGCACCTCTTTATTTCACAAGGACATAAAGAAATTTAAAGTTCAATTCTAAATTTATCCGTGGAAGATAGAAAAAGTAATATCATACTTGTGAATATTTTCACGGAAGATAAAAAGTTCTAGTTCAATTAAAATTTTCTCGACATAGTGAAGAAAAGTTCAAGTTCTCTTCTGAACTTTACCAAAGATCACACTTCAATTCTAATTTCTCCAGAGAAAATAAAAATATTCCACTTCAGTTTTAAGTTCCCCGAAGAAATAAAGAAATTTAAAGTTCTATTCTAAATTTTTAGATGAAAGATAGAAAAAGTAATACTATGATTGTGATTATTTTCCATGAAGATCAAAAGTTTCACTTTATTTATAATTTTTCTTAAATTTGGTTCTGATTTTTCTCAAAGAAATAGAAAATTTAAAGTTCTGTTCCAAATTTTTCATAGAAGATAGAAAAAGTTATACATTGATTGTGAATATTCAACATGAAGATAAGGAACTCCACTTTAATTCAGAGTTTTCTCGAAGAAGTGCAAAATGTTCAAGTTCTCTTCTGAATTTTCTTAAAGAAGAGAAAAAAGTTAACTCAATTCTGAATTTTACCCATGAAAATGAAAAAACCTTCCACTTCAGTTCAAAATTTCTCAAAGACATAAAAATTTAAATTTCAGTTCTAAACTTTTCTGTAGAAGATCGGAAAAGTTATACTATGATTGTGATTATTTTCCAGTGAAGATAAAAAGTTTCACTTTAATTCTAATTTTCTTAAATTCAGTTCCGATGTTTTGCAAAGAGATGAAAAATTTAAATTTCTGTTCCAAATTTTTTATAGAAGATAGAAAAAGTAATACATTGATTTTGAATATTCGACATGAAGATAAGGTGCATCACTTTAATTCTGAGTTTTCTCGAAGAAGTGTAAAATGTTAAAGTTCTCTTCTGAATTTTCTTAAAGAAGTGAAAAAAGTTCACTCAATTCTGAATTTTACCAATAAAAATGAAAAATCTTCCATTTCAGTTCTTAATTTCTCAAAGACATAAAAAATTCAAATTTTTCTTCTAATTTTTCCAAGAAAATAAAAAGGTTCCACTTCACTTCTGGTGTTTTCTCAAAGAGATGAAAAATTTAAAGTTCTATTCTAATTTTAAATTAAATTTTATCTCCTTTGTCTAATGGATTTACCCCTCAAATTTTTAAATTAGAAAATGAGTGACTCGTTCTATTATTGAAGGCAATCATTCAAACTAGTTCATCTAACCTCCAAAACAATAGGTTAGGTTAGGCATAAATAAAAATTAATAAATAAATAGAAACATTTCTACATGTTTAAGTTAGATTAGGTTAGATTAACTTATCATGAGCGCTCATGATAAGATAACCTAAGCTTTTCTGGCAAGTATGGTTAGAATAGGCTAGATTAAGTTAGGTTAGATTAGGTTAGGTTAGGTTAACCGACGTACGCTTCACTTAGGTTAGGTGAGAGTCAGGCAAAAGTTAGGTGTATGATTAGGTTAGGTTAGATTAAGTTAGGTTAGATTAAGTTAGGTTAGGCTAGGTTAGCCTACGTACGCGCGCGTACTTAGGCTAACCTAGCCTAACCTAACTTAATCTAACCTAACTTAATCTAACCTAACCTAATCATACACCTAACTTTTTGCCTGTCTCTCACCTAACCTAAGTGAAGCGAACGTAGGCTAACCTAACTTAACCTAATCTAACCTAACTTAATCTAGCCTATCCTAACCATACTTGCCAGAAAAGTTTAGGTTATCTTATCATGAGTGCTCATGATAAGTTAATCTAACCTAATCTAACTTAAACATGTAGAAATGTTTCTATTTATTTATTAATATTTATTTATGCATAACCTAACCTATTGTTTTGGAGGTTAGATGAACGAGTTTCAACGATTGCCTTTAATAATAGAACGAGTCACTCATTTTCTAATTTAAAAATTTGAGGGGTAAATCCATTAGACAAAGGATATAAAATTTAATTTAAAATTAGAATAGAACTTTAAATTTTTCATCTCTTTGAGAAAAAACCAGAAGTGGAGTGGAACCTTTTTATTTTCTTGGAAAAATTAGAAGAGAACTTTGAATTTTTTATGTCTTTGAGAAATTAAGAACTGAAGAGGAAGCTTTTTCATTTTCATTGGTAAAATTCAGAATTGAGCGAACTTTTTTCACTTCTTTAAGAAAATTTAGAAGAGAACTTGAACATTTTGCACTTTTTCGAGAAAACTCAGAATTAAAGTGATGCACCTTATCTTCATGTCGAATATTCAAAATCAATGAATTACTTTTTCTATCTTCTATGAAAAATTTGGACCAGAACTTAAAATTTTCCATCTCTGCAAAAAATCGGAAATGAATTTAAGAGAATTAGAATTAAAGTGAAACTTTTTATCTTCACTGGAAAATAATCACAATCATAGTATAACTTTTCCTATCTTCTACAGAAAAATTTAGAACTGAAATTTAAATTTTTATGTCTTTGAGAAATTTTGAACTGAAGTGGAAGGTTTTTTCATTTTCATGGGTAAAATTCAGAATTGAGTTAACTTTTTTCTCTTCTTTAAGAAAATTCAGAAGAGAACTTGAACATTTTGCACTTCTTTGAGAAAACCCTGAATTAAAGTGGAGTTCCATATCTTCATGTTGAATATTCACAATCAACGTATAACTTATTCAATCTTCTATGAAAAATTTGGAACAGAACTATAAATTTTTTATTTCTTAGAGAAAAACCAAAACCAAATTTAAGAAAAAATTTAAATAAAATGAAACTTTTGATCTTCATGGAAAATAATCACAATCATAGTGTTGCTTTTTCTATCTTCCATCTAAATATTTAGAATAGAACTTTAAATTTCTTTATTTCTTCGGGGAACTTAAAACTGAAGTGGAATATTTTTATTTTCTCTGGAGAAATTAGAATTGAAGTGTGATCTTTGGTAAAGTTCAGAAGAGAACTTGAACTTTTCTTCACTATGTCGAGAAAATTTTAATTGAACTAGAACTTTTTATCTTCCGTGAAAATATTCACAAGTATGATATTACTTTTTCTATCTTCCACGGATAAATTTAGAATTGAACTTTAAATTTCTTTATGTCCTTGTGAAATAAAGAGGTGAAGTGGAAGATTTTTATTTTCGCTGGTGAAATTAGAATTGAATTGTGTTCTTTAGTAAAATTCAGATGAGAACTTGAACTTTTCTTCACTTCGTTGAGTAAATTTTAAATTGAACTAGAACTTTTTATCTTCCAGTAAAATATTCACAAGTATAGTATTACTTTTTATATCTTCCACCGAAAAACTTAGAATTGAACTTTAAATTTCTTTATGTCTTTGTGAAATAAAGAACTTAAGTGGAAGATTTTTGTTTTCTCTGGAGAAATTAGAATTGAATTGTGTTCTTTAGTAAATTTCAGAAGAGAACTTGAACTTTTCTTCACTTCGTTGAGGAAATTGTAAATTGAACTAGAACTTTTTATCTTCCGGGAAAATATTCACAAGTATTGTATTACTTTTTCTATCTTCCACCAAAAATTATAATTGAACTTTAAATTTGTTTATGTCTATGTGAAATAAAGAACTGAAGTGGAAGATTTTTATTTTCGCTGGAGAAATTAGAATTGAATTGTGTTCTTTGGTAAAGTTCAGAAGAGAACTTGAACTTTTCTTCACTTCTTTGAGAAAATTTTAAATTGAACTAGAACTTTTCATCTTCCATGAAAATATTCACAAGTATGGTATTACATTTTCTATCTTCCACCGAAAAATTTAGAAATGAACTTTAAATTTCCTTATGTCATTGTGAAATAAAGAACTTAAGTTGAAGATTTTTATTTTCTCTGGTGAAATTGGAATTGAAGTATGTTCTTTGGTAAAGTTCACAAGAGAACTTGAACTTTTCTTCACTTCGTTGAGAAAATTTTAAATTGAACTAGAACTTTTTATCTTCCATGAAAATATTCACAAGTATGGTATTACTTTTTCTATCTTCCGCCGAAAAATTTAGAATTGAACTTTAAATTTCTTTATGTCATTGTGAAATAAAGAACTTAAGTGGAAGATTTTTGTTTTCTCTGGAGAAATTAGAATTGGAGCGTGTTCTTTGGTAAAATTCAGAAGAGATCAAAAACTTTTCTTCACTTTGTTGAGAAAATTTGGAACATTATTTTAAATTTTTTCAGCCCCTTGAGAAAAATCTGAACCGAAGTGAAAAATTTTTATATTATTTGGAAAAAAAAAAGAATTGATTAAAAACTAATTTCTTTTTCATTGAGAAAGTGGGTGAAAAGATAAGTACTTCAAGCTGCAAAATGGGTTTAGGAGGGACATTAAGAAAGTAACTTGCTCTGAAATGGTCTTTGAAAAGTATTTCTTAGTGTTGAGGTATCCAAAATGTTGTAAACTACAGTTGCGGATGAAAAAAATAAGTACTTCAAGTCGGAAAATGGGTTTAGGAAGGACATTAAGAAAGTAACTTGCTCTGAATGGTTTTTGAAAGGTATTTATTTGTTTTGAGGTATACAAAAATCTGTATGGTCTGGTTTTGGTGAAAAAGATTAGTACTTCAAGTTTCAAAATGGGTTTAGGAGGAACATAAAGAAATTAAATTGCTCTGAAATGGTCCTTGAAAAGTATTTCTTGGCTTTGAGGTATTCAAAATTCTTTAAAGGATAGTTGAGGGCGAGAATTATAAGTATTTCTAGTCGCAAACTTGATTTAGGAGGGATATTAAGAAAGTAACTTGCTCTGAAATGGTCTTTGAAAAGTGTTTCTTGATGATGAGGTATCCAAAAAGCTGTAAAGTATAGTTTTGGGTGAAAAAGATAAGTACTTCAAGTTGGAAAATGGGTTTAGGAGGGACATTAAGAAAGTAACTTGCTCTGAAATGGTCTTTGAAATGTATTTCTTGGTGTTGAGGTAACCAAAAAGCTGTAAAGTACAGTTGTGGGTGAAAAAGATAAGTACTTCAAGTTTCAAAATGGGTTTAGAAGGAACATTAAGAAAGTAACTTGCTCTGAAATGGTCTTTGAAAAGTATTTCTTGGTGTTGAGGTATCCAAAAAGCTGTAAAGTATAGTTGTGGATGAAAAAGATAAGTACTTCAAGTTTAAAAATGGGTTTAGGAGTGAAATTAAGAAAGTAACTTGCTCTGAAATGGTCTTTGAAAAGTATTTCTTGGTGTTGAGGTATCCAAAAAGCTGTAAAGTATAGTTTCGGGTGAAAAAGATATGTACTTCAAGTTGTAAAATGGGTTTAGGTGGGACATTAAGAAAGTAACTTTCTCTGAAATGGTCTTTGAAAAGTATTTCTTGGTGTTGAGGTAACCAAAAAGCTGTAGGGTATAGTTGTGATGAAAAAGATAAGTACTTCAAGTTGGAAAATGGGTTTACGAGTGAAATTAAGAAAGTAACTTGCTCTGAAATGGTCTTTGAAAAGTATTTCTTGGTGTTGAGGCATCCAAAAAGCTGTAAAGTATAGTTGTGGGTGAAAAAAGATAAGTAATTCAAGTTGGAAACTGGGTTTAGGAGGGACATTAAGAAAGTAACTTGCTCTGAAATGGTCTTTGAAAAGTATTTCTTGGTTTTGAGGTAACCAAAAAGCTGTAAAGTATAGTTGTGGGTGAAAAAGATAAGTACTTCAAGTTAGAAAATGGGTTTAGGAGTGAAATTAAGAAAGTAACTTGCTCTTAAATGTTCTTTGAAAATTATTTCTTGGTTTTGTGGCATCCAAAATGCTGTAAGGTATAGTTTTGGGTTAAAAAGATAAGTACTTCAAGTTGGAAAATTGGTTTAGGAGGGACATTAAGAAAGTAACTTGCTCTTAAATGGTCTTTGAAAAGTATTTCTTGGTTTTGAGGTATCCAAAAAGCTGTAAAGTATAGTTGTGATGAAAAAGATAAGTACTTCAAGTTGGAAAATGGGTTTAGGAGGGAAATTAAGAAAGTAACTTGCTCTGAAATGGTCCTTGAAAAGTATTTCTTGGTGTTGAGGCATCCAAAAAGCTGTAAAGTATAGTTGTGGGTGAAAAAGATAAGTACTTCAAGTTGGAAAATGGGTTTAGAAGGGACATTAGGAAAGCAACTTGCTCTGAGATGGTCCTTGAAAAGTATTTCTTGGTGTTGAGGTATCCAAAAAGCCCTAAAGTATAGTTGCGGTTGAAAAAGATAAGTACTTCAAGTTGGAAAATGGGTTTAGAAGGGACATTAGGAAAGCAACTTGCTCTGAAATGATCTTTGAAAAGTATTTCTTGGTGTTGAGGTAACCAAAAAGGTGTAAAGTATAGTTTCGGGGTGAAAAAGATAAGTACTTCAAGTTGGAAAATGGGTTTAGGATGGACATTAAGAAAGTAACTTGCTCTGAAATGGTCTTTGAAAAGTATTTCTTTGTGTTGAGGTATCCCAAAAGCTGTAAAGTATAGTTGTGAGTGAAAAAGATAAGTTCTTCAAGTTGGAAAATGGATTTAGGAGTGACATTAAGAAAGTAACTTGCTCTGAAATAGTCTTTGAAAATTATTTCTTGGTGTTGAGGTATCCAAAAAGCTGTAAAGTATAGTTGAGGTTGAAAAAGATAAATACTTCAAGTTGGAAAATGGGTTTAGGAGGGACATTAAGAAAGTAGCGTGCTCTGAAATGGTCTTTGAAAAGTATTTCTTTGTGTTGAGGTATCCAAAAAGCTGTAAAGTATTGTTGTGATAGAAAAAGATAAGTCCTTCAAGTTGGAAAATGGGTTTAGGAGGGACATTAAGAAAGTAACTTGCTCTGAAATGACTTTTGAAAAATATTTCTTGGTGTTGAGGTATCCAAATCTGTAAAGTATAGTTGTGGGTGAAAAAGATAAGTACTTCAAGTTAGAAAATGGGTTTAGGAGGGACATTAAGAAAGTAACTTGCTCTGAAGTTGTTCTGAAAAGTGGATCTGGAAAATAGGTTCTGGAACTTGTTCTGAAAAGATATAATAATACCATAAAAAAGTATTTAACAAATGGAGCGGGGACTCTTTGGGGTCCGTGGGAAGACCTGGGGGGAATCCGGGGGCTCTTTAGGACTGTTTTGTACGTTGGGGGTACCGGGGGCATTAGGGGACCGGGGCCGGGCCTGGCGGAGTCAGAGGAGGGCGTGGTGGGACTAACATTTCAAACGGGTTACTTTTAGTTTACTTTTTTTTGCGGCGCATCCCTGCGGCACATCCTGCGGCGCTTTCCTGGCCCACGGCCCATCCCGGCAGTGCTTCTCTGACCCGGGGGACCTTTGGGGGCCGGGGGAGGGCCTTTGGGGCACAGGGAGGGCCTTTGGGGCACAGGGAGGGCCTTTGGGGCACAGGGAGGGCCTTTGGGGGTCCGGAGGGACATTTTGGGACCGGTGGAGGGCCTTTGGGACCCTGGTGGTCTTTTGGGAGCTCGGTGTGCCTTGGGGAGGCCGGGGGGGGGCCTTTGAGGGTCGGGGGGCCCTTTGGGCGCCGGGGGGGCCTTTGGGTACCGGGGACGAGCCTTCTGGATTGGGGTCTGGGGATTGGAACCCTTTGGATCGGGGTAAGGGCGATCGGGGCCCTTTGGGTTGTGGTAGGGGACCTCACAACACTGTTCAATGGAACTTGTGTATTATAACGACCACACTCAAAACCTCTTCTAAAATCATCTTTTAAATCATCTTTTAAAATGTCTCTATCTGTTTCGCCGAAATAATTCCATAAGCTGTCTAAAACCGTTTCGCCCAAATAATCCCCTAAAAGTAATTTCAGCGTGTTCCTTTTGTTTGGCATCTCTGCACTAACGCATTTCAAATTTCTAGGAAACCCTTTCCTACGTTAATCTCTTCATCTCATAAATTTTCCTAGCTAAACTATTAGGGTTTCGTTAGAATATCAATTTATCTCTCCGACTTAAAGCTCCGTGAAGCCGTATTTAAAAATAGAATTTCTATATCTTTAGACTCCCTCATAATTCAAAGATAACAAGTGATGTCAATTATAATTCCTGACACTAAAGATCAAGGAAGCCCTATTTAAAAATAGAATATTAATTTTTCTCTCTGACCTAAAGAACGTTTATCCCTCAGACCTAAGATTAAAGAAGCCTTAATGTTTCTTAATTCTCCCCTTCGTGAATCAATAATTTCCCCTAGCGATTATGTAAATCAAGTTCACAGGTGCTACTCGTGACAGGACCACGTGGTTTATGGTTTTCCAAGTGAGAAAGTTCCTGTTTTTTCATTCTCACTGAGAAAACCATAAAACAGACATGAATTGCTGTTGACATCCATAAATGTGACAAAGTTCCTGTTTTTCAAATTCTCACTGACAAAAACCATAAAACATCCATGAAAAACATCAAATAAATCAACCAACACACATATCCATCCATGAATTACTGTTTTTTCAAGTGAGAAAATTCCTTTTATTTCATTCTCACTGAGAAAACCATAAACCACGTGGTCATCGTGGGACTCAATAAGGCATCTCTACTGGTATGAATGATATTATAAAAAACCAGCAATAGAATTAAAGATAAGGTAAATTGGAAGAAGTAAAAGTATCCCCCTACAAAAAAAGACGACAGTTACAAAAATTGAGCATAAGATCAAGTAACTTTTCATGCAACCCAATTCCAATGGCGGATCTAGGAGGGGGGCAGTTTTTTCTGGCACCCTCATTCCTTGTTCTGTTCTGTTTTCACTCTTTTTTTTAGATGAATATTTCAATTTTATTAATTATTGGCGTCCTTGTCACATTCCCTCCCCCCAAAAAAAAAAGTTTTGCCCTAGATCCACTCCTGCCTTATTCTCCTTTACAACGGGAGACGCAGTGGAAAGGGATAGTGATATCAATTTGAAGGAGAAGAAGGGCATTTGCAGCCCTAGATTTTTTCATGTCCCTTATATTTTGACAAATACATTTTTGGGTATTGTAATTAAAAATCTCTTCTTGGTATTTTCAGTGAAAACACTTGAAAAGCACACTGACAGCCCCCCCCCCTCCATCTGGGTTTTGAAAAACACATTTTGCCTTACCCACATTTTCATGAATTGACGCCATTGTCCAAAACATTAGAATTCAATCTTTGAACTCTGTTTCCAGTATATCGCCAGCTTTTAGGAATGTCATAATGTCCAAGGTCAGCTCAACATATCTGTCTGTTTTCAGCATACTGCAGGCTTTTGGGAATATTTTAACGTTCAAGGTCAGCCCATAAAATAAAAGTATTTCAAAAAAGAATCTACAATAAAATAGAGAATGTAAAAAAAAAGAAAAAAATTACAATAGAAGAAACAATAGAAAATAGTACAGAAGTAGAGAAAAAGTAGAGTAGAAGAAAAGTATGAATTTTAGAGCCAGATTCGTGAATAGTAAACGTTACATCCTGTGTTATTACAGTTTTGTTTAGTATTAATAGCTTTACTTTAGATTCTTACTTAATTCAATTATTTATTTATTCCTGCTGCTTTTCAGCAGGTAATTCTCTTTATTTCTCTCGCTTATTTTTTTTATTAAATCTGAAAGATATGATATGATTGCAAAACTTAGCTCCGCTGCAGTCATAGGGGGCGCAATAGCGCTGCCTAAGTAAAGAGCCGAGACATTGCTTGATGAAAGAATGCTCCAACAAGACAAAACACTTTTTAGCACTGTTAAAGCAAAAGAAGAGAGCTGAACATATCTGAAAGCAAACTTCTGTTTCTTTTTTTCTGTTAAATTTCAAAAGTATATTTTATCCCTTTTATTAAACAATCACCAATTTTATAGATGTGACATAACCTGTCCAGTGCCACCCCATAATGGGAGAAAAACACTAGTAACAAGACCAGTTGTATAGAAGACAGCATTGCCAACGTGGTACATTTGTACTGTTTTGGTACAATTTAGAGGTCCTGGGAAAGTGCAGTACATTTGGAAATTTTTTGGTATAATTAGATTTTCCGATACATTTAGGCTTTACTTGCTCCTTTTCGACTCAAATACCTGTTCCAAGTCTTAGTTTATTGAAAATTTTCTTATTATCGCAAATTTTTGTACCTGCTGTTTCGATGATACAAATTACTTTCTTGCGGTACAATTTTAATCGTAAAACTGGTACAGTTTATTTCAAAGCGTTGGCAACACTGATAGAAGATCTGGATTCTTAAGGAGAAATATTTAAAAAAGCCATTAGTGCTAATAAAATTTGAAAAGTTTTGATGAAACAGTTGAGCTGGCAGGGGTACTAATTGGGGGGGGGGGTCACCCTCAAGATTTTGAAAATACTGTTTTTGTTGTTTTCATAAAAAAAGACGCGAAAGGTAAAAAATACCCCGTAGATTTTGAAAAGCAGCTTCTTTTGCATCTTCATGTAAAAATTGGCAAAGTCCTTGCCCACTATATTTTTGTTAGTTGGGGCTCTTAGAGCAGTGTTTTAACAGATAAAACCTGTCTTATTGCTGTCATATAGAAGAAAGAAACATACCTCTTCAAATGTTTGTCTCTCGTTACAATAAATTTAGATTTAAGATATATGGCTTCTTAAAAAATATATTTATAATAATAATGAGCCCTGCTTTGTCGGCTTTTGTATTTAATAATAGTTCCTTTAATAATCTTTAAACACGATAAAATTGAGATATTTTTGTTAGTAGCTTGTAGCCATTTTTAATTGAGCAAAAGCAAGCCAAAAAGAAATCTCATTGAAATAATGTTATATCCACATTAAATATCACAAATAAAACTACAATGAAGATAGGAATTAAATCTGCTATTTTAAAACTATGGCCACTTAAAACTTTTTGCATACTGATTGGTAAGCGTGTGCCTAATAATCATTCCAAAAATGGGATATAATTACTATATGCTCTATTATGACACGTAGATTGTAGAGCATTTGTTAAGGGTCCCTTTTTATCAGGTTGTTGTGGTAGGAAAATTTATGATATGAAAATTTAGTAGCCAAGGATAATAATTCAAGGAGGAACATGCTCTTATGATGTAGTTGAAAGTTTATATTAAAATCATTAGCTACCTTTATCAACTACTGAACGTTTTATACCGTCTGGCCTGAAATTCTTTAAGGATAATTACAATCCATTAAATAAGACCAATTTTTGTGTCTGCCTTTGGCTTGAGAATGGTTAAGCAATTTTGTTTGCCTACTTTAATTTAAACAATTAAGTCATAGCGACAATTATTGCCGCGAAGAAATTGCTATGCAAATTTTCTTTGGACCGCCTACTGTTCGACGAGGTGTTAACAATCTTCATCTTTAAACAAATTTATCGCTTTTTTATGTGAATGTAGACAATCTTAAGAGATTAATAACAAAAAATCAGAAGCGTTAACTATATCACCTAAATGAAATAGTCCATAAAGGATCAACTTCGTAAAGATACGCGGTTTTTTGGCAAAAAAATTCACAAATCAGTTTTTACACTATCAGGTTTCTTAACAAAATGTGTGGAATGGACACTTATGAAGAACATGAATTATCTTCGCTTTGGTTTATGTTTGCTGTCATAATTTGCATATTCGTGTTTGTTACCCAATAACTCTGTGATATTATCAACAGTCTAGTTTGCTAAGTCAAAATTCGCTTAAAATTGGACGCTAAACCAATTAAATGAAAAGAAGAACCGCCAATTTTTCAATAATATTTAAAATCAAATAAATATTTCAGTAAAATAAATATACTAATATTCATACATAACTAATTTTACCATTATCTAATTCATTTAAGCAGCATAATTAAAAAAATCATTTCATCAAATGGTTTTATTTGATTCTGTCATTTACATAATATCTATACTGGTGAATATGGGGCTTGTTATCTTATCACTCTTTGATATTACCAATAGTCTGTTTTACTAAGTCAAAAATCGTTAAAAATTAGGCGCTAAACCAATTAAATGTATAGAAAAACTTCCAGTTGTCGAATCATTATTTAAAATCAAATAAATACAGCAAAATAAATACTTTAATCTCTCATATGTAAATATTTTTTCCATTATCTATCAGTTCCAATATTATAGTTAAAACATTAGTTTCACTAAAATATCATGTTCGATTCGGTCATTTGCATAACATCTATAGCCGGTTATATGGTGTTTGTTATCTTATGATTCTTTGATATTATCAATAATCTATTTTGTTAAGTAAAAATTCGTTCAAAATTAGGCGCTAAACCAATTTAATGTATAGAAGAACTGCCAATTGTTCAATAACTATTTAAAATCAAATAAATAAAATAAAATAAATATTTTAATTTTTCAAACATAATTTTTTTTAAACTATCTAATTAGTTTAAATATTATAATTAAAATATTTATTTCGCCAAAATATTATGTCTGATTCGATCAATTACATAATACCCATAGTTGATAACTCAGTACTCATCCATTCCTTCTTTTGTTTATAATGGTAAAGCTTTTAGTAAAGCTTCTTCTTTTCTTTCTAGGTACGTTCGGAGATTGTTGAACACAGTAAACTTTTTTATGTCAGGATCTAAATCACAAAGAAAAATAGTAAATAAATAAATACAAATGAAATATAAGGAAGCACTTAAATCCTAAATGTATTATAAAGGTTAGTCATTCTTTTTTTTACAAAAAACAACAAAATAACGGAAAGTTAACCACTAAAAAAAATATCAACAGTAAGCCCTTGTGGGACACCTATCCGTTCTTAGGAGTTGCCTGTTCTAGTAAATAAACCCAAGAACGAGATAAGATTTATTCATGATGAAATAAACACACAATTTACAAATGGTACTAATCCCCATAATGGATGCTTAGCCTGTAAAAGGGAGGGGGGAGAGGAAGACATACGAGTCACTTAAGCATTATTTCTGCGAGAAAAAAAAGAGAGAAAAAAGAGAACTTGTAGATTATGGCATTATTCAGTAGAAAAAAAAACAAAAAAATTTATGAATGGAATAAAGAATAAGATTAATTAAATTTAATAGACTCTAATCAATCCTACATAAAAAAAAACAACTAAAAACACAAACAACCGTCAAAAAAGCCAAACACTTCTTGAGATTTTTTTTTTAACAAGCAAAGGAAATTAGATCATTGCAAACACTATAAGCAAAGAAAGAGAACATTACATGTTCCTTAAATAATAATAATGATAATGTTATAAATATTAATAATAATAATAACTTTATTGATTAGTCCCTAGGATGATGGCATGAAAATTTTCCTTGAAGTTCTCATAGCAAATACACCACCGAGAATTTTCCAACAGGGCTAATTCAAAAGAGTGATATTTTGCTCAAAATTGAATTTTACCGAAGAGCAGAAGGCTGATAATGAATTTTGAGTTTTTTTTCGATTGTTGTTAAAGAACAGCGGTCTGCACAAGAAAACATTTTTGTACGATATTTTATGGATTTGGTGCAAAAAGCGAAAAACTCTATTTATTTCTGAATTTGAAAAAAGGAGATATCAGATACTTTGGAGAAAACAGGAAGCCTGATTTTTCTTCAGATCCAAACAAGATACAAGAAAGCGGACAGAACTATTCGACCGAAAGTGTTAATTTTTGTCAAATTGGTCAGAAAAACTACTTTAAGAAAAAGTGGCACATCAGACCGAATAGCTGTGGTCAAACCTAAGAGCAAAAGTAAAAGAGGAAAAAACAAAGTGTTCACCACCACCAGAAATAAAACCAAACCTCTCTTAAATAAGACAGTTCTCCCCAGGGGCGTCGTTTGGGGGAGGGGGGAATAAAATGGATAAAAAATATTATATATCCCATGCCTCCTGACTATGGATCCCTCTTACACCACACTCCCCCCCCCCCAATAAAATACTGGAGAAGCACTGACTCAAGAGGAGACAGTACCGTATTAAGGGGTACCCAATTTTGAAAATACAATAAAACCGTATAAACCTTGATTTTTTTTTACTTTAGAAAAAAATATTATGTATCCCACGCCCCTTGAATACCCGGATATGGACCCCTCTTTCCCTCCACCCCCAATAAAAATGCTGGAGATTTACTCCTGGTTCTCCCCCAGTACATGCACAAGCATTAACTCGAGAGGAGACAGTACCGTATTAAGGGGTACCCAATTTTGAAAATACAGTAAAACCGTATAAACATTGGTGTTTTGGAGGGGCATGGAGGAACTAGTCCCGGTGTATGTGTCTATTATCCGTGCACATGTTGTAAAAATTAGCCTAAGATCCGTCATCAATGACCACTCACTGTCCGTAATCTCTAGAATAGCATCTTACAGACGCATTGCTTGCTAGTTAATATTTTGTTTAATGTTAGATCTGAGGGTTGGTATGCTTCTGATTATCAGCTTAGTTTAATTAACCCAGACTATGCAAGTACGGAGGAATTTATTTCGGGGGACGGGATACGAAAAAAACAAAAAAAAACTAGGCAATTTTTACAAAAAACCATAAGTTGCATCGGAAGTTATACAGAAATATTGAAATTCCGAAAGAGTCGGATGGGGGGGGGGGGATATGAAAATAAACTCATATAAGGACTTAAAATTAAAACAAAAGAAAATTACTACCAATAAAAAAATGGAACCCAAAACCAACATAAATTAAATTGAATAGTCATACCAAATATAAATATGACAAATACTGCTGTAGGTGAGTAAAGAAATCAATAGCAAAAAAAATTAAAATAAATGATCCAGTTAAACTTAATTCAAACAGAGATTATCACAAAATAGGGGTAGGATTACCACCTCTAAGCCGTGTAAAAGCCAGAGAATCATTTGCACTTTGCTGAAAACAAACATCACTTAAACATTTTATTTTTATAGTTATCAAACAGTTCGTGGTAAGGAACTGTAAGTAAGGAGCGATCCGGCTCAATGGTAACCGAAACTCTAAAAAACGGAATTTTGATACCAATAGATGCATCAGAAGAATCAGATTTTTATGCTGATTTCAAATATATGAGTTTTATCAAGTTTAGACTTAGCCATCAAAAGTTACGCGCCTAAGAAAATTTTAAAATTGGAAACAACCCCTAAAAGTCATAGAACTTTAATGGAAATCACATCGTTAGATTCAGCGTATCAGAAAACCCTACTATAGAGGTTTCAAGCTCCTATCTGCAAAAATGTGGAATTTTGTATTTTTTGCCAGAAGAAAGATCACAGATGCGGGTTTATTTTTTTATTTTATTTTTTTTTATTTTTCTTTCATTTTCCCAGGGGTCATCGTATCGATCCAGTAGTCTTAGAACATCGCAAGAGGGCTCATTTGAATGGAAATTAAAAGTTCTAGTGCCATTTTTAAGTGACCGAAAAATGGAGGGCAATTAGGCCCCCTCCCACGCTCTTTTTTTTCCCAAAGTCTCCCAATCAAAATTTTGAGATAGCCATTTTGTTCATCATAATCTAAAATCTAATTAATATGTCTTTGATGATGACTTAATCCCCCACTGTTCCCAGGGGAAGGGCTGCAAGTTATAAACTTTGCCCATTGTTCACATATAGTATTGGTTATTGGGAATATACAGCCGTTTTCAGGAGAAATTTTTTTCTAGTGGGGGGTCGGGGTCAGAGTAGGGGTTACAGGGGAGGATCTTTTCACGGAGGATATTTTCTTGGGGGAAGGGACATTTCTATCAAGGGGGCGCCATATTTCCCAGCATTATTTAAGAAACGATCAGAAATCAAATAAAAAAACAAGTTCTTTTTCAACTGAAAGTAAGAAGCAACATTAAAACTTAAAACGAACAGAAATTGTTACGTATATGAGGGGTTTGCCCCCTAGTCAATACCTCGCTCTATACACTAAAATTTTTTTTGTACTTTCAAAAGAGCTGTCTATTCTAATTAACCGGCCTTTGTGATTCAGGGATTTGTGATTCGAACAAAATTCGAACTTTAGCGTAAAGAACGAGGTATTGACTAGGAAGCGAACTCCCTAATATACGTAATACAAGCATACGAATATAGAAATTCGTTACGTAAGTTAATTCGTAAGTTACGTCTGAAAAAATTTCGAGAAAGCCAATTAGCCAAAAAAAGGAAAATTAATATGCAAATTTTTTTTTAATTATTCATGTACGGTGAGCCAAAATCAAAGCTGCATTAATTCAAAAACGTTCAGAAATTAGCTAAAAAAAAACAAGTTTTTTTTAAAACTGAAAGTAAGGAGCGACATTAAAACTTAAAACGAACAGAAATCATTCCATAAATGAAAGGGGCTGTCCCCTCCTCAACGCCTCGCTCTTTACGCTAAAGTTTTTTATTGTTTTAAAAAATAGAATTGTAAGAAATAGTCTACCTTTAGCGTAAAGAGCGAGGCGTTGAGAAGGGGACAGCCCCTTTCATATACGGAATAATTTCTGTTCGTTTTAAGTTTTAATTTCGCTCCTTAGTTTCAGTTAAAAAAAACTTTTTTTTTTTTGGTTAATAACGTAACAAGAATCAAAAACTGTAAAACGTGTTGTTTTCAATAGAAACCAAGGCTTTTTTATTTTTGTTTATTTTGAGGATTTGAGCCTGTTCCCTTTGACCTGTGACCTTTGGTTTGGAGGGGGGTTCAGGAGCCCCTCCTACATTTGTATGCCTCCCTTCTACATTGTGAAGAAAGTTAATTATGTATTTTAATTTAAAATACTTTTTTGGCATTTCAGTTAAAAAATGGAAGAATAACAAAATCGACCTGTTCTCTGTAAGTTCAAAAGTACATCCCCCCACCACCAGATTTCTCTGAATTGAGGGGCTCCCTCGCCCCTTAAAACAGCAGCTTGTAAATAATATAAAAAAGTAGACGAATCTTTTATAAGTATAAAAAAAAAAAAAAATAAAACAAAAAGAAGTAGGAAGTATAAAAAAAACAAAAAATCCTATCGATTTAGAATGTTTCTTTCATTAGGTGTGTCAAGAAAAAACTTTATAAAAAGTGTTATATAATGCCTCTTGGATTTTGCCGTTTTGTTGTCAGCAATATGCTGAGTTTTCACTTGGAAAAGAAAAATGAAAAGAAGTTGTATATTAACAAGCTGTAAAAAAGTAACCTTATTGCATTTATAGTTATGAAAAATAAAAAAATCAAGAAGAACACGGAAAATTTCAAATTGGTCAAAATTATAAAAGGGGTTGCACTGCCTAAGATTAAGAAGATAATACGATTCTTGTTTGAGTGATTTATCGGTTAAAATATAATTTAGACATCCACTTTGGAAATATTTCATCTTGTATGGACGCTTGAAATTTATAGGGGGTGGGTGGGTTGCAGAGTTATAAAAACAACAAAACACGACCTGAAAGGGAAATTCTCTTGATGTTTGAAAAATCATTCTGAAAAAAACGCGTTTAAATATTTTAATGCTCCTTTCCGAATGCAACATATAGTCTAGTTAATAAAATTGCATCAGCTCAATTTTTCTTCGGCGGTGGATGATAATGAAAACAATAAGCGGGATAGAATGATTTCGCTCTCAAGATAGAATGATTTCGCTCTCAGGATAGAATGATTTCGCTCTCAGGATAAAATGATTTCGCTCTCAGGATATAATGATTTCGTTCTCAGGATAAAATGATTTCGCTCTCAGTATAGAATGGATTCGCTTTCAGGGATGGCGCTGACGTTTCAATTAGGATAAAACTGATGTTTCAGTTGCTAAGCAACAGAAGGTCGTAGCAACTAAAGGGCTGGGCACACGTAGCTGATTTCGGGAACTGATATCCAAATCAGCGCCGATTTTAAAAGAAATTAATTAAAAAACTTTTCCACAACATAAGTTTTACATAGAAAAGTAAAGAACTCCATTAAACAAAAAATGAGCAAAAATAAAACCAAATAATCTACCAAGCGTGAAACTACCACAAATCAGCATCGATAAATAAATGAAACCCAAAAAGAACAGAAATTACCATAAATAACCGATTCAAACTTAAAACGAGCAGTTTTAAAATACCAAAAATACCATAAATACCAAAATGAATGTGCATTGTCAGTGTACTATACATATACTGATATTTAGTAACCAAAATCTTAATATTATTTGATTTATTAAAGTTATAAAAGTAAAAACATTTATATTTTTTTCAGTAAAGTGTAAATTATGTTCTGTCCTTGGGAAGGCATAGGGGTTTTGAGGCCTACCTATGTTAATTTCTGCTCGTTTTGACTTTGACTCGGTTATTTACAGTAATTTCTGTTCGTTTTGAGTTTCATTTATTTTTCGTTGCTGATTTGTGGTCGTATCACGCTTAGTAGATTATTCGATTTTATTTTTGCTCAGCTTTGATTTAATTGAGTTCTTTACTTTTCTTTGGAAAACTTAATTTATGGAAAAGATTTTTAATTAATTCCTGTTCGTTTTACATTTACATTGTCCTTTCAGGGAAAAATAAAATAATACTTTAAATCTTTTCGTTTTTTTCAAAATTTATAGTTTGGCCTGCTTTTTGTATGCTGGAGAAAAAATTTCTGCAATTTTTAACAATATACACCCTCTTAAAAATCTGGACACAAATAGAAGTGTTTAATTTAGTTTCATACCTCGTCTAGTTGACGTGAAATGGAAAACTTGGTACCATCCGCTAAAAAATCTGTTTAATTTCTTTGATAGCTTGGATACACTTACGCCATTTTGATTTGGTTAAATTATAACAGCAGAAGCAGCCCCAAAAGTTTGAACATAAAACCCTCAGTCGTTCTTGGGATACTGCTGAGATGCCTTATTAGGCATTAGCATTAACACAGTGCATTTTGATTTAATCTTATGGCAACATTTAGTTTTTAAACATAAAGTCAAATGGGAGGGTGGGCATGGGAGGGGGATTAGTTTACGACAACTCCTTTGATACAAAGTGCCCTGGTCTAAACAACAACAACGACAAAAAAATAATACATTATACCCACATCGATCTTTACTATAAAAATGTCAAGCCTTCCAATCACTTTCGACTATTAAAAAGGGCACTAGGCCTTTCGATTTCCAATCGAATGAACCCTTTTTGAGTTTCTACGACAACACTTCCTATAAACACCTTATATGCCCCCAGGGCATAAATTACAACTCTTACCCTAAGGGCTGTGAGGGTGGCTGTCATCTTCTAAGATCTAATTTCCGGAGATTTCAACTACGTTAGACAAAATGGTTATCTCCAAAATTTTGATTGGATGTGTCTGGGAAAATGGTGGCCGTGAGAGGAGAGTTGGTCTTTCTCTAGTCACTTCCAACTATTAAAAAAGGCACTAGCCCTTTCAATTTCCAATCAAATGAGCCCTTTTGAAGTTTCTACGACAACGCTTTCAATTAAAACCTTATATGCCCCCAGGGGTAACTTACAACCCTCGCCTTGAGAGCTGGGGGGGTGTCATCCTTACAGACATAATTTCCAGAACTTTCTACTACGTTGAACAAAATGGCTATCTGAAAATTTTGATTGGATGTGTTTGGGAGAATGGTGAGTTTGAGAGAAGGGTTAGTTACCGTCCAATCACTTTCAACTATTAAAAAGGGCACTAGCCCTCTCAATTTACAATTGAATGAGCCCCTTTTGAAGTTTTTACGACAACTCTATCATTAAAAACCTTATGTATCCCCAGGGCATAACTTGCAGCCTTCGCCATTGGGACTCTGGGGGGTTTGTCATCAATTTCAATAAAAACCTTATATGCTCCCAGGGATGCAAATTGATGTTTTTACAACATCAATTTCAATAAAAACCTTACATGCTCCCAGGGCAAAACATAAAACCCTTGCCCTGAGGGTTGTGGGGGGATGGGTTGTCATCCTTAAAGACCTAATTTCCTGAACTTTAAACTGCGTGGAACAAAATGACTATCTAAAAATTTTGATTGGATATGTTTTGGGAAATGGTGGGCGTGGAAGGGGTGTTAGTTGCCTTCCAATCACTTTCGACTATTAAAAATGGGCACTAGTCATCTGAATTTCCAATCGAATGAGCCCTTTTTGAAGTTTCTACGACGACGCGGTCAGTTAAAACCTTATATGCCCCCCAGGGCATAACTTACAACCCTTGCCCTGAGGGCTGTGGGGAAGTCTTCTCCTCAAAAACATAATTTTTATCTGGAAATCCACAAGACTGAACAAAATGGCTATCTAAAAATTTTGATTGGATGTGTTTGAGGAAAAGATGGGCGAGAGAGGGGGCTAATTGCCCTCAAATCACTTTCGGCTATTAAAAAGGGCACTAGACCTTTGAATTTCCAACCGAGTGAGCCCTTTTTCAAGTTTCTACGACAAAGATTTCAATAAAAACTTATATGCCCCCCAGGGCATAACTTATATCCCTTGCTCTGAAGACTGTGAGCGGAGTGTCCCTCTCAAATGTATAATTTCCTGAACTTTAACTGCGTGGAACAAAATGGCTATTTCAAAATTTTGATTGGATGTGTTTGGGGAAATGGTTGGCGTGGAAGGGATGATAGTTGCCTTCCAATTACTTTCAACTATTAAAAAGGGCACAAGACATTTCAATTTCTAATTGAATGAGCCCTTTTTGAAGTTTCTACGACAACACTTTCTATAAAAACTTTATATATACCCAGAGCATAACTGACAACCCTTATCCTGAGGGATGTGAGGGGGTTGTCATCCTTACAGACATAATTTCCAGAAATTTAAACTACGTTGAACAAAATGGCCATCTCAAAATTTTGATTCGATTTGTTTGGGGAAAAGGTGGGCCTGAGAGGGAGGTTAGTTACAGTCCAATCACTTTCAACTATTAAAAAGGGCACTAGCCCTTTGAATTTCCAATCAAATGAAACTTTTTTGAAGTTTCTATGACAACGCCTTCTATAAAAACCTTATAATTTCGGAGACCACACTGCCTTTCCATGACGATAAATAAAAGTTCAAATAGGGATAAAATCCTTTTAATAGACAGTGATGATGATAACAGTGATAGAAATTCACAAAAATACCAGATATTTCGGCCACATATGCAGTGACCATCATCAGTAGTAAAACTAAAATAAAACAATTTAAAACAAAAGTTTATATACTAAATCAAATAACACTACATATTGTTTGAATCTCTAATTCTTTTCAAAGCAAAGGTGGAAGCTATTCTCTTTGACCTTCTTGGATTCGGTTCATTAGCGTTCAATGATATAACATTTGGACAAAGGTCAACTACATTGGGTGAATTGAACTTTACTCTGTCAGATTTTAATAAATTATCATAGATAGAGTTCAGCCCATATTCACCTGTATCCCGATTCAAAGCAATATTCTTGAATAAGATTTTCTTTATTTCAAGAATTTCACGAAAATTTTGCTTTAAACCCCGATCCCTAGAAATCAGACATTCTCGAACAAAATAAAATGGTCTGGAAAATTAAAAATATGTTCTGAAAGGGCTGAAGTGAAATCTTCATACTTAGAATCTTGCTTTAAAGCCGAAAGTATGAAGCAAGATTCTAAGTATGAAGATTTCACTTCAGCCCTTTCAGAACATATTTTTAATTTTCCAGACCATTTTATTTGCCCGGGTATAAAGTGCGGAAGTGCCCGGGTATAAAGAACCAAAAAACCACATGTTGTGCCCACATCGTTCTTTACTTAGGCAGCGCTAGCGCGCTGCCTATGATCAGCGTCGATTTGAGCTTGAAAAATGTTCTAGTTTTTGGCGCCGATTTTCATCATGATCATCACAAAAAAATAGGGATACAAAAAACAGTCAGCCAGAGATGTCTGTGGTGAAAGACCCTGATACTTAGCTGAGAACTAAACTGAGAATTAAACTGAGATCAATTATGCAACTATTAATAAACTCCAGTTGACTATTTGTGTCCATGATTTTTTGTTTTGAAAATCTCGCGCAATAAACTTTTCTCTCAACCAATTTTTCTTACCGCTATCGTTATTCCACTGCTGCTGAAATCGGTTCCCGAAATCAGCTACGTGTGTCCAGCCCTTAAGTCCCGATGTCGGCTGTGATAATCAAAAGTGCGACATATGTTTGCGAAAGCATAGGTTGGCTGGCCCCCAGCCCCCCATTGCACTTCCTGGCTGAAGGGCCACGAAACGGAGATCAGCACCGCCGGTTTGGATCTTAAGGGTCTAGTGCCGCATCCTTTACCTTTACCTTTACCATATGCCATTTTGGTCAAAAATGACTAACGTATTTGCCATGGGTAAACTAAGCACGAGGAATCGAATGCTACAGTCGGAATTGTCTTAGCTTGTACCATTACGAAGATAAAAAGCGACATATGCCTCTAAGTCGCGTATGGCTCTTTTTTTCAGGTCTTATTGCAGTTCAGAATGACGAAAAAGGATTATCCTATGGAGCTTTAACGTGCGGACCTGGCATTTGTCTCGTTTTTTTTTGTCAGGAAAACAGGAGACACACCATAAAATGAAATGATTTTGAATTCACTCGGAATGCTTGAACTTAATTTATACCACTGAAAAGAGCATAAAAAGTATACAAACTTCCTCTATGGAAAGATCCTCCCATGTAACCCCCTCCCCCTGACCCCCCACACCAGAAAAAATCCCCCCCTGAAAACGTCTGTATACTTCCCAATAACCAATACTATATGTAAACAATGGGCAAAGTTCATAGCTTGCAGCCCTTCCTTCAGGGACTGTGGGGGATTGAGTCATCCTCAAAGACATAGTTATTAACTTTTTCGAATATGCTGAACAAAATGGCTATCTCAAAGTTTGATCGGGTGACTTTGGGAAAAAGTGACACTCGGAGGGGGCCTAGTTGCCCTCCAATCTTTGGATCACTTAAAAAGGGGACTAGAACTTATAATTTCCGTTCGAATGAGCCCTCTCGTCATATTGTAGGACAACTGGGTCGATACGATCACCCCTGGGGAGAAAAGAACAAATAAACACGCATCCGTGATCTTTCTTCGGGTAAAAAATACAAAATACCACATTTTTGCAGATAAAAGCTTGGAACCTCTACAGCAAGGTTCAGTTTCTTAGGCTCGTAAATTTTGACGGGCAAGACTAAGCTTAATGAAACTTATCTATTTGGAATTAGCATAAAAATCCAATTCTTTTGGTGTATCTATTGGTATCAATATTCCGTTTTTTATAGTTTCGGTTACTATTGAGCCGGGTCGCTCCTTACTTAAAGTTTGTTACCATGAACTGTTTGATTTATGGGAGCCATAGATTTAAGGCAAGAAAATGTTTTACTCTAAGCAAAAAGTGTGTGTGTTTTTTTTTTTGGGAGGGGGGGGGAGGGGGCTAAGGCACCCTGCCATTTAATGTTTATCAAGCTGGTGAGGCGACTTCAAACCTAAAATTTGACTGTGATGTGGAAATCGTACGAGCGATAAAATTCAAACTCGATTTTTAGCTAATCTTGCTCCTGAGCCAAGCTTTTTGTTTCGATACGATTTTTTTTTGTCTCTTTTTCCCCTGCAATATGCTGTGCAGCTGAACTGCACAGTTGGCACGACAGCGGTGCCGTTGTTTGACGATTTCCCATGGTTCTTCTGATGGCAAACTTACAGATGATTCATGACAATGAGTAAAGAATTTTGATGATTATGATGATGAATATGATTATGAATAAGGTAAAGATAATGGTGGTAAAGATGATAATGAATATGAGTAAAGATATATGACTAAGATTTAAGAATTGGTAAGCAATAAAAATAAAGAAAAAGTATTCTCAATATACAAAAAAGGAACAAAAAAAACTCGCTTGTTAAAGTTAAGGCCACGAAGTGATTTCATTTAATAAGTTGAGAGCAAGTAAAATCTAACCTTCGTTATAAATCATACAGTCATCATGTAGTAATATCCAGCAGTGTAAATCGTACACTTTATAACTTCCTTGTATGGAGTATTCTAAAAAGTAGGTTCCAGCAGATATCTATGAATCATTTTTAAAATGACGTCAGTGGGTAGTCTCCGCTGATACCCGTGGCTGATACACGGCAAATCTTTTTAACTTTGCTTTCAGATGACTGTTGACTTCTGATCTGGAAGCATTAGTAAGGTCAAATCAGAAGTAATATAGTCAGATCGTGACTTGTGAGTGAATAAGGAATTAGCTTATCATGATGGGAGACTATCAGGAGGTAATTTTAACTTTGACAACTATCTGAATAAAGATCAGTTCAGGCCACCTATGGCACTTTTTCCTGATTTAACTTCTTCTTATTTCATGTTCACTAACTACTCGATAGTGATAGCACTAATAAGGAAAAGCGGTACTCCTGTACTAAACGCACTCTTTTATATACTGCTATGCAAACCAGTCACGAAATAGACCGAGACACGTGATGAAAAACAGATTTAGGCTGGCTCGTGGGATATAAACAAAGGCAAGAACTATGTTCGAACTGTTGTTTTTTGGGGTTTAGGGGGGGGAGGAGAAAAGGTACCTAGGTTAGGTTACGTATTTAATATATGCTATGCTTTACCCCCCACCCCCAAATGTGCAAATATGTATCACAAATTTGTTTATAAACTATTAAATATTCATAACATTTTATTTTATTTCATTAGAATTAACCAAACTAGCACTATATAAAAGAGTGCGTTTAGTACAGGAATACCGGAAAAGCTTTAGTGCAATGGGCCTTCGTAATCTTGCGAAGTTACTGAGTTAGGTCATTAATATTAAAATATCAATATGATACAGCAATTACATTCACAATTAAACAAGAGAGAGAAGAAAAGTGCCTAATATGAAAAATAGATTTCTCTAAGTCTTGCTCTCATGGAATCCGTCGTTTTTTTTGTTGTTTTTTTCGAAAAGAATATAGCTGGATGCTATTAAGAATATTGAAAAAATATTGAAAAAGAATATTGTACTGGATACTTTTGCAGCGTTTTAAACATGTTTTTGCAATGGTATCAGCCTTTCAATCAATACAAAAAGTAATATTTAAAAGAGTTTTTTGCCTTTTCTTCAGGCCCCAAACACTTATCTTTCCTTCCCAACACAGCTAATAGACCAAGCTGCCCAGCACCAGACACAAAGCCGGAGCCGGCTACAAAATTTATTAGCTAGTCCAATCACTATTAAAAGAGATGATTCAATAATAAACATAAAAAGGTACTTGCGTATTATACCGCCAACACTCAAGTCGACACTGTCTAAAACTCGAGAACAAACCGGTTTTATGTCTGTATTAAGAAACAATTAGCTTACGCTCAGTGGAAAACAAGTGGTGGAAGACAGAATACATTGGAATTATATAGCCCAAATTTGTGTCTAAAATATTATATTTTCATCATTTTGGTATTTCTCATTAGGACTAACCTAAATTCACTTCTTGAGTGTTGGCGGTATAATACATAAGTACAAAAAAAATTAACTCATTTTAAAAATGGACTAAAAAGTTGAAAGTGATTTTTTTTTCTCGGGAATCTATGAATATAAGTGGAAATGAAGAACGCAAAACAGATTGGACTGTATATAGCTATAGCATATGAAAAAAAATTGATGTAAGTTATAAATGCATGAATGAAAAAGTCAATGAGTTGAGGAAAACGAGCTAAGAAGATCAAGTTATGGAAAGCACAATCCGTTTTGCGCCCCTCAGTTTCAATTATTTTCATATATTCTCGATAAAAAAAAATTATCTTCATTTTAGTCTATTTTGAGAGCAACTAAAAAGAAATTACCTCAATCATTTTCGACTTTCAATCTCCTTCAAGACTAAACAGTCTTGAAGGCAGAAATCTATCTTACCCAGGATTCGGACCTAAGTTACCGTGACCTCATGTAAAGTCTTTACCGCTGTGCTATCATGTCTTTTATAATTGTATATGTCTTATACTTTCTGCTGTCTCCAAGCGACCGTTTATATTATTTTATTTATACAAGGGGAAGTATACAAGGCGCGAGGGGGGGGGGCTGATGTATTACAAACTGTCATCGGAAGTGTATATACTAATAACTTTTGGT
The DNA here is from genome assembly GCF_049724085.1 of Artemia sp. Qi Xiang Cuo. Taxonomy (NCBI): domain Eukaryota; kingdom Metazoa; phylum Arthropoda; class Branchiopoda; order Anostraca; family Artemiidae; genus Artemia; species Artemia sp. Qi Xiang Cuo. The sequence continues at coordinate 62,440,932 of NC_142802.1, read as the reverse complement.
AGTAATTGGACATTTGAAAGTGATAAAAAAATGGGCATAACGGGAAAATGTTTTTCCCCGTCGATGACGGGAAAATCTTTTTTCCCGTCGATGACGGGAAAAAAGGGCATAAAAAATATACAATTCACTGAGTTAAAGAAGACGAGTTAAAAAACAATGGTTTAAATTTTAGGTGAAATAATTCTTAAAATAATAGAACCGTTGATAGAATATCACTGTTTAAATGGAATTCACTACTTTTCTTCAATATAGCCTATCCATCATTACACCTAATACTAAAGACTCCTTAAAACTCCTGAATACTTAGAACTCCTATTCCTGCGTCTATCACCAAAACCATGGAAAATGGGAAAGGTGTCTGTTTGCAAAAGAATTGGTTTTATTTCCTGACTCCGAGCAGCTTGGTCCTAATATATTTGTAGAACTATTATTTTTTTCTAGTATATAACCAACACAAGAAAAATAAGCTACGCATACTCAAGCACTAAAACATAAAAGCAAATATCCAGCATAAAAGTATTATCCGCATTAATTCATGTTCCTTCCATCAATAATTATATGATTCTTCTTTCTGCTGTTTTAAGTGAAATGCAAAGTAAAATCTAAATAAAAGAAGTAACTGACAATTAAAAATTAAATCAAACCATGAAACAAAATTAAAAAGCCCTAGCATTGTTACTTCACAGAAGTGTGGAATTCTCGCCAAGTAATGCTACAATTACTACTACCATAGTGATTTTACGATTAATCTCTACTTAAGATTGATTTTCAAACCTTTTCTCGTCTCCAGAACCCACAACACCTAAGAAAAATCACTCATTTTGCTACAATTTCATCAAGCACCTTCAAATCACCGGTGTGACGCTTAGGAGTGTCATTGTGTTGGATAATAATACGCAGCACCATTAAATAAAATAAATTTTAGAGGGTCCGGCGTATTTCCACACCAAAAATCTTCCCTCGGAATTTTCCCTCTCCCGGAAAATTGCCCGCAAAAAATTCTCCCAGCAAAATTTTGCCCCCGGAAATCCCCCCTTCGATTCCCCCTTCATTTGTAAAATTATAAACTTCAAATTCTCCCCATATGTAAAATTGAGCAGCCAAAGGGAAATTAAGACAGATAAAAAGAATGAACAAAAGAAGGTATTCTGAAATGTTCTTACTATATTCCAAAATGCATGCAGAATAAATAGCGTAGAATCAAAATGTTCATGGTAACGAACTGATTTTAAAAAAGGAGGGAATCACTCCTGGGGTGTTTTCGGGGAGATTATACCGTGGGAATGTTTTCCGATGGAATTTTTTAGGTGTTTGCGGCCAAGCACCACATTTTAGAAACATTTTCTAAAAATGTTTTCTAAAAAGTTTCTAAAATGTTTCTAAGAAGTTTGTGCTCAAAACACGCTACCAAAGCTTACAGATCGGCAGAACGAATTTTCGGCTAAATTTAATTTCCTTGTCAGTTTTTAATATTCTTTTGCCCAACGCTAACGAGGCAAAGCCGTGACTATAGATAGGGTGCTTTAAAATCCCGAATAAAGAATCTTAAAGGAAAAAATGATCCCAAAATTAACAAAAAAATAAGGATTGATAGAGGAAGGAAACGAAAAAAAAGTGAACTTTGCAACCTGCTTAAAATTTGCTGTATCTCTCAAAATTTATTTGCTCAAAAACTAACTATCAATACTCAAGTTCAATAAATTTCTAGTTAAAGAAATTATAAAAATGTTGTTTTTATGACAACTTTAATCGGAAGATATAGTATACCTGTAGTATAGCTTTAGCGTGTATAGGAGCGTATATTACACAACTCTAATGAGGCCAAACCAGGACTATAGGTAGGGTGCTATAACATCTATATAGTAAGTTACTCACTAAATTATATAGTATAGTAAAGTATAGCAAAGTAAATTATAGTGAATTAAATTATAGTTAGTTTTGTATAGTAAATTATATTGTAAAGTTAGTTAGGTCTATAGTATGCATAGCTTAGTTTAAATGGTACTATACCATTATACGGGTCTCTCGGGTTAATCACTATCACTATAGAGTTGACAATGATAAAACCTGTTTTTGACGTCTTAACTGTTATAGAGCAGGCAATGATAGCAAGGTTTTCATTGCGTATACGATATTAAACTGTGTTTTTTTTGGGTTTAGGGGGGAAAGGTATCTAGGTTAGGTTACATATTTAATATATGCAATGCTTTAGCCCCACCCCCTACCACTAATGTGCAAATATATAGCCCAAACTTGTTTCTTAACTATTACATATTCATCCTATTTTATTTTATTTCATTAGCATTAACCAAACTTGACTTTTTAGAGAGGCCCATAAAATGGGATAGTACCGTTTAAATTAAGGATTCCTATCACGAATAGAAATATATTTAGAAGTAATATGGAATTCAAATACAAAGCATGTAATATTTGAACATAAATTTAAAACTTAATGTTTTGTTTATTTATTGGAAAAAATATCCATTAATATAGGGAATCGTTTGAGGGATAAATAAATTGTACACAAACTGAGCTTATAGTAACACACTTTGACGAATAATTTAGAAATACAGTAGGACTAGATTTCACAGGCCTAAACCGTTCAGGTACCAAGAATTGCAAAAAAAGAAAATAGCAAGTTGTGAGTCAAAATAATATAAAACAAATGATTAAAAGGGAGTAGTTGTTTTGGAAATAAACAGTAAAATTATAAACAAATATCTAAAATAAATGTGCTTAAATTTAAGAATTTACAGGCTGATTAAATGGAAGTTTAGAAACGAAATCTTACTGGGAATAGAACCAATAGGAAAGATTAAGAATTGAAAAATTAAGAATTCTATTCTTTTTTTTTGGGGGGGGGGGGGAGATACATAAAACTTTAAAAAAACGCATCACACATTTGTTTATATGTATTTTTGTTAGTTTTTTTTACGCGTCGGACAAGAACTTCGAGGCAGGAAGCTCAAAGCCCCCCCCCCCCTCCCCTGGATACGGCCTTGATTTCATTTCAATATCTAGGAAAAAAATAGACAATTAAAAATATGATGATCCAAACAACATTGGAGAGAACAGATTGAACCAATCTATATAACTGGCTTGTTTAAGGGGGTGTAATCTATACGTTCCCAAAATTTTACCCAACACCTTTTAAATTTCTACAGCCTATTTGAATAAATATGCTAATTTTCTTTTGGGTATACAGAAATAGGAAGACTTGCTTGATTATAGTAACGGTAAACACATAATTTATAGAGACAGAGGAATCTACATTACCGTGTTGGTATTAAACATTACAATGCATCTTTTTCTGGGAACAAAAATTTTCCGTCGCCGCGGCATTATGAAGTTTGCCATCATAGTGGAAATTTTTTTGTTTAATTCGCAAAGGATAAAAAAGCAATGCCAGTAGTGAAATCGTCATGAGAACTAGGAAAAAATAGAGTAAATAATAGAATAAGTAAAAATAGGGTAATAAAAATCGAGTACCAACAGAGTAAAAATAGAAAGTATTTCGAGAGTAAAAATACTAAAAATAGAAAATAGAGAATATAGTAATAGAAAAAAAATAACAAAGAAAAATCGAGAAATAATGGAATGTAAATAATACAACAAGCAATGGAAACCAGGGGTGTCCCGCATAGGGGGATGGGGTATTTTCCCAATGTGTTCAAAAAGTCGGTAAAACAAATTTGAGTAGGTAAAACAGTGGCGAGTTCTCGAGTTCTTGTTTCGTTTCTGCACCCTAGAGCCCAGGTACTATGTTAAAAAAAAAATTAAATATAAAATATTTAGAACTTATATTTCCGTGTGTTTATTAAACCAGCGTCCAGAAGTATTGAATTTCCCACTTTATAGCCTCCCCCTAACCCAACAATTTTGGGCTCACAAATTTTTTGGAAGAATATAAATTAAGAAATAGGAAATGTGTAAAATATTAGTATGTTATTAAATATGAAAAGCATAAAAATCCTCCCGTGCCAGTTTTGTGCATAGGGTGTCGAATCGCCTTGTAGTTTTGGGGTCTTTTTGACAGGGACAGGTAGTAAGCCTGTCGCCCAACCCTGCGGTAGCTGTGATCAAACCATGGAGTCCGTGTTGTCAAGAAGAGCATCAATTCACTGAGCTACAGTAGGGTTTAATACTAGAAAGATTAACCCTAATATATTTAAGGGCCCTATTCAACCTAGACTTTAGCCCCAAAATACAAATATAGAATATTAAAGCCTATTTCTGTGTGCTTACCAAATCAGGAACCAAAATTATTGGGTTTTCTTTTTCACCTTAAACGTGATCGAAATCGCCCCTCCCTCTCCACAGTTTTACGCTGTGACGTCTAGGAGACAATTGAATAAAATATAAAGGTAACTTTTCTAAAGGAATACTAACCAACTTATGTTCAAAGAAGAATAGGATTTCATGCCAATTAATAAAAATGAAATATATATCACGTCATTATTTTATTTCTAGTATGTCAAACCAATCGTGAGAAAAAAAAATTGCAACTTGTCAATACAGACAAAATTCTAAAAACGGCATTTGGGAAACTTCATTTGGAAAATCTTGTGCTTTCAATAAAGATTATTTACCGATTTCTCCTCCTTACCTATTTCCTCCGACCTTCCTAATAAAGTCTTTAGACTTACTTGACCTGAATATGAACAGTTTCTTTATAACTTGCCTATCTTCGGTTATTATAGCCCCCCCCCCTTGCAAAATATATGACTGTGCACGTAATCGGGCTATAATTAATTACTAGGAATTGTGTACTAAGCAACTTTTGGCACCACGAGGCACAAGGATCAATACTGGAACCTCAATTATGAAACAAGTTGCAGGATCAGAAATAGAATTTTATACACACATAGGTCAGAGATAGTGTGTAACCCCACGCTCTATTTTATTTTTCAAGCCTGATAAATTTCTTAATGCAAGATATCAAGCCTGTATTCACGGGGTTTCCAGGTTTGACCCCCTAAGCCCGAAACTTCTGCCTGGCTCGTATAAACATAACAAATATGCAAATAAACAAATTTTGATGCGTTTTTGCAGATTGTTGTACCCCCCTCAAAGAAAAAAAGGAAAAATTCCCCGCAGAACGAAAATCCTGGATACACCCTTGCAAGATATCGATTTATGGTACTTATGTATTAGCTGGTACCCACGCGATTTGTGTGCTAAAGGAAGTTAGTCAAACAGGTATCTGTCAATAGAGAAATGGATCGTAAAGCGTTGTTTGTCATTGCGTTTACAATATTTATGCTATTGTTGTTATGGGTTTAGGGGGAAAAGGTACCTAGGTTAGGTTACATATTTAATATATGCTATGCTTTACCCCCCCCCCCCCACACACACCCCTAATTTGCAAATTTATAGCCCAAATTTGTCTCTAAACTATTATATTTTCATCACATTCTGTTTTATTTCATTAGCATTAACCAAACTTGACTTCTCGCGTGGGTACCAGCTAATAAATAAGTACCCAATTTATTTACTGTTGCCATTTTTTTCTATTCAGTAAGCTTACTTTGTTACCAAATGTCTCACTTTGAAATTCATGGCAGTATAAGATAATACAAAGCGGAAGAATAATAATACCTTTACATGATTTTTTTTTTGCCACGACGATCAAGTAAAGCTTAATTTACGATTGGCTTAGATTACCAATGGCTATAAACCCGCTATCCAATAAAGACAATTCAACTTGATATGAGCAACTGATAAGGAGTAGGATGTCTAAGCAGACGTTTTTTTTTGTCATATTGTTTTCTATTTTACAGCTTCTACAGATCTATTTAAGTTCCCCGGTGGTCTATTATTGATAAGAGAATGGTTTGCAATTGATTTCTCTGCGCATGCTTAAACTATAACTCCTTACGACTATAATTTATGGCCGCACTGTAATTTATAACTATTTTGCTTGACCTAATAGTCTTTGCTTCAGAATGTGAAAATTCGCGCCTGCGCTCTAAAATTGAACGCTAATTTTCAATTCCTTTTCAATGAAAAGAAAAAGCAGATTGTGTTATAACGTTCAAAATTATATGCATCCGCTTATTATAAAATAATATAACCCTAATGGATTTCAGTGTTTTGCAGCAGGTTAAGCATCTTCTATAGTAACTGATATGTTTAGGATGCAATATTGTACAAGATTTTATCCATATTGTACAGATACAGGTTCGAAGGAGAGGGGGGTTTCGGGTCTGTATGCTGGAAACTGTGCATTTTTATGGCTTCTATAATATTCACCTTTGTTTGGCTTTCTTGATTTGGCTGCTTTGTTTGTTGTCACAACGACATCGCCCGATCCTTTCCCCTTATAAATATGTACAATCATCCTTGCTCAGGCTTATATACGGAGAGAGGCTTTGGTCTCAACCTCCCTCAAAAATTTTCAGATTTCTAGATTCGCTCCCCCTTCATATTTATCTATGTTTTCCTCTAATTTCACATTTTCTTGGGATTTAATGAACCCTCCCCAAATAATGTATATGTAATTGTGCCTGTGTGTTATCAACAAGGCCGTATCCAGGGAATTGGGGGTTAGAACCCAGCCCCCTCCCACCCGAAATGTTTGTCCGGCCAGTAAAAAACGTAACAAAAATGAATATAAACAAAGTTTTGGTGCTTTTTTAGTTTTTTTATAACCCCCCCCCAAAAAAAAATCCTGGATACGGCCCTGGTTAGCAATGAAATAATTTCAAATGTATTGACTATGAAAAAATTAGAATTTCTAAGGCTTTAGCTCCTGCGGTTAAAAAACGTAGTTTGCCTTACAAACTTTAAGTATATTAATAAGTTATCTACAAATAAACAAGTTAAAGAAAAGTAAAATGTATCTCTTAGGCAATTTACCAGTCAATTCCAAGACAATCTTCTATTTAATAGCAAATTTAAATGTATGGGATTTGTTTTAAAGAGGTATTTTTAATGATCTGATGGCGCGTCCGATGGCTTATCTCACTTGACTTTACATCTATTTCTTTATTTGGGACCACCTTAATCAATGCTAAAAAGCCGCCGCTATTAATGGTGATTTTATTTTTTTTTCAGATGTGGTACGATATTGAAACGGTGTTAATGCAGGGTGGCTGCCATCAATCTTATTCAACCCCTGTGCCATTACCTGTCAATCCCCAACATCCCACCGTGGAGGTAACGACAACATATCCAGGCGACTCGACAGTGTACCCTTTGCGAGAGCCTGAAGAATTTATTCCGTCCAATTACTACCCGCAGATTAAGACAGAGCAAACTTATCAGTCAGGTTATCAACAATATGGGTATGACAACTACTCGTGCGCCGAAGAGGCTACGATGGCTTATCACCAAGAAATGATAAAATCCAATTTTGAAAGGGTGCAGACATATCAATATTATGGAACAATGCACACAGACCAAATGTCACCTCCAAATACACCTGACAGTGCTTCAAGCCATTATCAGCCCCAGCCTGATATGCACTATTCCCAGACTTTTTACCATCAAGAACAGTGCCAACAGCATAGCTATTACCAACAGCAATACAGAACCCTTACTCCTCCTTCCTCCCCGAAGTATGCACCAGCAGCCCTTCATACTTGTCATTTACCCCTTCTTACCCAAATTAAATCAGAAGTGCCGCTTAATCAGCCTCTGCCTCTGCCAGTGCAGGGCAGGCAAAGACGACGCCGTGCGTGGGGAAAGCGTCGTACTATTATACACACTTGTACTCATGCCGGATGTAATAAAACATATACCAAGTCGTCTCATTTAAAAGCTCATCTAAGAACCCATACGGGTGAAAAACCGTATCAATGTGCATGGAAAGGATGTGGATGGAAATTTGCACGGTCAGATGAGTTGACCAGGCATTATCGTAAACATACAGGAGATAGACCGTTTCAGTGCAGGCTTTGCGAACGAGCATTTTCAAGGTCTGATCACCTTGCACTACACATGAAGAGACATGTTCAAGCCTAAAATATAATTCCGATTAAAATTCTGTTGAAGTTATAAGACGAAGCGTCCATTATTCTAGTCAAAGCTAACATTAAGATACGGTCTTCTGTTTGTTTATTTTTTCTTTAGTGTCTTGTTTATGTTTAATTTGTGCATGGTTTTAAGTGACTTGTTTAATAAAATAAATAAGGCAATATTATCGTGTGTTCTCTTAGGTTCTATTCCTAGTAATATTTCATAGTAAATATTTCAACTGTAAATTGAAAAGGACGAGGAGATGGATCTGATAATTTCTAGGCCGGGATTAAAGAAACCTTTATTTTTACTCTTATTAAATAAAATCTCTCCGCTCTTGATTAATGTTATAATCTAGTGTGTTTGTGGGGGGGGGGGAGTTAGCCTTCCCCAAATCTTGCTCCACTGTATTTTTAGAAGATACTCTACTATTTAAGTGTAATGAACCTTCTATTCAAAAAATAGCTGAATATTTTTTTACGCCACTTTGAACGTCGCAGGTCCGCGAGACTCTAGTCTGAGGTAAAAGGCTGGTTAATAGGTGGAGTGCAGAGAGAAAATTCAAAAAACAAAACTGGATAATGTGAATGATATATGAGAAAGTTTAAAAATCTGGATGTTTGCCAGGCGTGAACCCCCTCCCCCCTATCTCTGTGATTGAGTATAACTTAGGCTATTTGGGTTCATCAAGATTAATATAACAAATGTAGGATTTATCAGTTTATAATTATCATAAGAGTGTCATTGAATTCAATTTCATAAACATTTTTTATATGTGTTGCTTCAAAAGTGATTTGCATATATGCACTAAAGACACTTGAGATTGAAGAAGAATCATAATCCGTTTCACACGGTTTTTTGTATTGTCATTCTCTCTTCTATTGTGTTCAAATGTGTAAAATATTGTTAAATTTCATGATTTCTGAGTCAATTGCTCCTTTTATTGTTAAAAGGCAGGTCAGTTCTTTTTTCTTTTCTTTCTCTTTTCTTTTTTTATGAACAAGACAGAAAGCCGGCTTGGTTTGAACTTATAAAACTACTTATTCTATTTTATAAACAGAGCAATTAAATAACTTACAGCTGTGTAAACAGAAGTTTTTTATATATAATGAAAGAGCTTGCTTAGCTTCAAGGACTATTTTTATAATGGAGTCTATTTTATGGATTATTTTGCTTCTTTTTTTACTCTATCATACAGTAACCCAAGTTGTGATTTGTTATTTTTTGTCAAAAAGTTGTATATTTAAAACCTCAAGTACAACATTACAGGAATAAAACGGGTTGTTTAATTTTCTTTCATGCGAAAGGGTGTAAGGGTAATAAGAGGCAAAAAGATTCGAAAAGACCATCAGTACAGAAAAGCTTTACTTTTAAAATATTTACCTTTTTTTATATACTTTATGGTACATTTTTTTTTATTTTAGATGATTTTTAATCCCGGATGTTCTCACAAATAGTGCACCTCTGCGGAATAGGGCCATAGGTACAGTGATATAGTGATGGAAGTGTGTCATGGCGGGGAGGGGGACTCAATGTGGCCGTTGGAAATGCAAAGAATATATAAAATCCTTTTGGCGTGTCTGCATCACATCATAGGGGTCGAACCAAGAATGAGGGAAAGATTTTTTTAGCCATTATAATTTAAAAAGTATATTTTCAGGTCGGGTCTTCAGATTCCCTTTCTCTGGTTATACTAAATAAATCCACTAGAAATATCTTAATGAAAGGACACTACAATATTTAGGTATTTATAAATTTGATTGAACTAACTCTCAAACATTCTCTTTAAATGTTTTGTTTATTTTTTTCATCTACTTTGACTTTTTTTGGTTTTTAATACTATTGTGTTGCCAGGCTTGAGTTGTGTTGCGCGCAAAATCTGAAATCAACTAGACAACGAGAAGCTGCTAAAATTAGTGATAAGAAGTTTTTATCGTAACACACTCATACGAACCAGCCTAAACAAAAATAAAGTTAGCACAGTATCATATACTTAGTAAAGAGCGATGGATCTCGCATGTATGTTTTTTTAACCAACCAATTCAAACAAGAAGCGAAGAGAAAGAGCGGAAGTAGAACCATGGGAGGGGGCTCATTGGACGGTAAAATGAAACTGTTCCCCCTTTTTAAGGGTCACAATGAAATTCAGCCCTTTCTCTCGTGTTCTATATTTGCTCACCAGCACTCTGCATCCACCCTGGCATCGGATCAAACACTGGTTGAGTTAGTCATTTTCCTCAGAATAGGCAAAAGTCAAACAAATATGGCTCTTCAGATAACATAACTCAAGCATCCCTATAGGCAATGGTCCGAGTCACTGAAAGTCTCCATTGTTTACGAATATATTTGTGTAGAAAGAAGGTGATTATGCCTCAGACCTCAAATTTTTATAAGAGTTGGGCTATGGGGCCCAAAACAGGCCCAAACAGTTTTTCTCAATGATCGGTTTGAAACCAATATAGAGGATCCCTTATACGAAAAACAATTTCAGTTTTTTGCACGCCCCTTGAAACATGCAAAAAAAAGTATTTTTGATAGGCTAGTAGTTTATCACTTTTTCTCCTTGGACCAAGAGAGTCCCAAATCACGAAAGAAAATATGGAAAAAATATTGATCCACCCGAAAAGCAGGCCTTAAAAATGACCAAAATTATCGTCTTTGTTCAATTTGCTTGCAACTTTCAAGGAATGTTTTCTGAGCCAGGGGAGTTCTAAATTTTGTCGGGAGAAACACGGGGGGTTGAAACCCGTATAAATTTACCTCTATAAGCTCCTAGACTGGGAGACTTTAATTTAAAGAACACTTTTGACTTAGGGGTGCCAAAAGTAGGGCAAATTCTTTTCCAATCGTCTTGAAGCTTGTACCCTCAAGTCTATGGTCCAGGAGAACTTGAGTGCACGGAAAATAGTGGTCAACCCTAATAGGGGGATGGGAAAAGGGCCAATGTTTGTTTTTGTCCACTCAGCTTGAAACTTCTGTGAATTACTCCCTAGGTCAAGGAAACTTCTACTTTTTCTTGGGAGAGGAGTGTTTAAAGGATCTGAAAATAGGCTGAGAAACGTTTTCTCTCTGATTGGCTTGACACTTGTATCTGGAAGTGCTTATGCTAAGGGGAATCTATTTGGATCACTCCTCCCCCTCACCAAAAAAAAAGGGCCCAAAAATTCCCAATGTGCTTGAAAATAATGTTTTAAATTCCTTTAGCCGTAAGAACCCCAACGAAAAAAAATAAATAAATAAAAATACATCAAGCGTTAGCTTGTCCAAAACTAAGGCCAATCAAGTTTTTTCCCCAACGGGTTGAAATTATATTTCTAAATCCTTGGCTCGATGGAACCCATCCTACAAAAATAGACCTTGAAAATATTTTGGTTCATACGAAAATACGGCCGAAAAACCTATTTTCTGGTCAGCTGGGACTATGGAGCCCTAGCCTCTTGGAAATTTGGGAGTAGAGCCACTCTATAGGAGATAATTTCTGTTTGTTCTGTAGTTGGCCTGAAGGAGTCACTTCAATTTTGTTCATATTAGGTCTCATTAATTTGTTCGAAGTAATATCAGATATTTTGAAGTTCAAGTCAACTATCATTTTAATTTCTATCTGCTCTTTACTTTTCTTTTAATTGTTTTTTTTTAATTTATATTCGCAAAAAGGTCTTATAGTGCAAGGACTGCTAGATTTTACGGGTCTTTCCAAGCTATCATAATAAATTAAATGCTAAAAATGGGCAAGTTACTTTAAATAAAGTTTCTTCTTTTATGAATAGTTCTGACATTGTGTTCGCTTTCAGAATCAGAATTCTAGGCCAGTTTGAAATGCATTCAATTCAAAATTTTCACTTAGCTACAGTTACAGAACAGAAATAAAGAAAACCATCAAGCTTCAACATACTTATTAGGATGGGGCCACTTCATCTGTTGCAGAATAGGTTTGGCTGACGAGGCTGAATGTTTTCGCTGCTGCGGTTTTAGGAGGATCGACTGACCACAGAGCGAATCTACTCTAGCGTGGGTTTATCTAATCGATTGGGCGCCACTCTTATGAATGGGTCTCTATCAGAACAAGAACACTCGCCAGCTTGATATGTATTCTATTTAATATCTTCAGTCCAACACAACAGAAGAACAGGAATAAAAGAAAACCCAATTTATTTATAAATATCCACTTATTCTCCAATAAAACCTGTAAAACAATTTATAGGTTTTTTATTACTTTAAGTAAGTAGAGTTGTGACAAAAGGGCAATATTTCGCGTAAAGAGCGGGGCGTTGAGGAGGGGACAGTCCTTTCATATACGGAATAATTTCTGTTTGTTTTACGTTTTAATGTCACTCTTCACTTTCAGTTATGCCCTGGGGCCATATAAGGCTTTTATAGAAATTTTTGTCGTAGAAACTTCAAAAGGGCTCATTTGATTGGAAATTGAAAGGGCTAGTTCCCTTTTTCATAGTCAAAAGGGATGGAAAGGTAACTGACCCCCCTCTCACACCCACCATTTCCCCAAACACATCCAATCAAAATTTTGAGATATCCGTTTTGTTTAATATAGTTGAAGGTTCTTGAAATTAGATCTTTGAGGATGACGACACCCTCACAGCCCTCAGGGCAAAAGTTGTAACTTATGCCCTGGGGGCATATAAGGTGTTTATAGAAAGCGTTGTCGTAGAAACTCAAAAAGGGCTCATTTGATTGGGAATTAAAAGGGCTAGGGCCCTTTCTAATTTTCGAAAGTGATTGTAAGCTTGACATTTTCAAACAGTTCGTGGTAACGAACTGTAAGTAAGGAGCGACCCGGCTCAATAGTAACCGAAACTCTAAAAAACGGGATTTTGATATCAGTAGATACATCAAAAGAATCAGATTTTAAAGCTGAATTCGAATATATAACTTTAATCAAATTTAGACTTGACCATAAAAAGTTACGCGCCTGAGAAAATTTGGCTCATTTTTGAAAAAAGGGGGAAAGACCCCCTAAAAGTTATAGAATATTAATGAAAATCACACCATCAGATTTAGCGTATCGGAGAACCAGTGTTTCCACTTCTCCCGATTTTTCGGGAGATCTACCGAATTTCTAATCAATCTCCCGACAAAAAAAGAAGATACCGAATCTCCAGAAAACTTAATCCCCTTAACATTTTACTTTTTGGTCATTCTTTTTTTTCTTGTTTTTACCTGTCCGTTGCCTGTGGTCTTTTAGGGATTAAAACTAACGTCCCAGGAAAATTGAGGCACCACGATTTGAATTTATTGGCATAGGTATGAACATTGTTCATTATCCATTCCACAATGATTGCATTGGTTTTCTGTTTTTGATCATTTAAACATCTTCAAGGTTTGTAATTAACTAATTTTTTTCAATTCATAAACTTACCACAGTTTTTGGCTTGCACCAAAAAAAGTGTAACCACCACTATGTGGGTCCAGCTGATTCATTAGGTTCAAAAGGATCAAGAATTACTACAAATTTAAAGAAATATGACAAAAATTAGAATATGTCTGCAGTTGCTATGTAGAACCGAAGGGGTTTGCTTCAAATGATCCAACGCAAGAAACAGAGACAACAATTGCTGCATTTTGAAAAAAATTTATGATTTATTTTGGTTGACAATTTAGTCCCATTCATGAAAAATTATGCCACATGAGAACTTTACTGAAGTAAGATTAGGTAAGCAGAAAGTGACGAATATGGTCCGCAAAGGCCTGTCGGTATATTGCGAAACATAAAATTGCGCTGAAAGGATGAAAACGAGCACAAAAAGTTGAAAAGTGCGTTTGACAAAGAATGGCGGGAACTTTCCGATAGTGCCAATGATGATAAAACAGTGACTCTGACAGCCGTGGATTACTGGAAATCGGCTTTGAGTGCGAGGGACCACCGTGGAAACCAAACTTAGCAAAGTTTGTGCAATACTTGTTTTCCTTGCCATTTTCGAACGTAGCTTCAGAAAGACTGCTCAGCTTACTCAAGAAGTAAAGACAGACAGAGGGAATCATTTGGTAACAGTCACTTTGGCTTCCACAATTCAGACGAAACTTGAAATGAAACGAGACGGAGTTACAGCAGACACACTGACGGTTGACCAGCCCCTCAGAATGAGGTTGAAAGGAGTAGTAGCGTATGCCAGCACAGCTGAGTAACCAGCACAGCTAAAAAGCCATGCAATAGACACAGATTATGAATGTAATGTAGTATATGTATCTGAAAGTTTTGCTATTTCTTATACTTTTTTTCTGTTATATCAATACTAATGAGCTACGACTTTGCGTTTTCTCTTTATCATTTGTGAATACCTCTGGGGATGGTGGTAAAAAAAAATTTATCCACTTAACCCAGACTCAATGGTCAAAGGCCTAGTGTCCGTAATTCATCAGGATTTTCTCTCCCAGTCCTGAATTTAGTGGGGTGTCATGTGGAATCTGAAAGGGCCAGAAAAAGTAAGGGTCGATGAAGAAAATGTCTTAATTTAACAGCTTTAGAGTCTGAATGAAATATAACTGCACTTAGTTTCAAAATTAAATAGATTTCAAGCTTCTAGCTGCTTCCTTTTGTCATGTTTGACCACGTTGATTGCCGAATTTTCTTTCCGGAATTGCAGCTGGCTCCAGTAAATCTGCACTCCAAGCGTTTAGAATGTGGTACTTCATACGCAAATCACTCGAACACCTCCAAAAACTCAATACAAAAACTGAAAATTCTACCAAATCCTGAGATCCATCTCCCGATTTTCTTCCGAATCCTGAGAGCCATCTCCCGAAAATTGTCAAGATTCTACAGATTGTTTGAAAAGATAAGTGGAAACACTGCGGAGAACCCTACTGCAGAGGTTTCAAGCTCCTTTCAACAAAAATTTGGAATTTTGTATTTTTTGCCAGAAGAAAGATCACGGATGCGTGTTTATTTGTTGTTGTTGTTTTTGTTTTTTTTTTCCAGGGGTGATCGTATCGACCCAGTTGTCCTAGAATATCGAGGGAGGACTCATTAGAACGGGAATTAAAAATTCTAGTGCCTTTTTTAAGTGACAAAAAAATGGAGAACACCTAGGCTCCCTCCCACTCTCATTTTTTCCCAAACATCACCCGATCAAAATTTGAGATAGCCATTATGTTCAGCATGGTCGAAAATATGATAAATATGTCTTTTAGGATGACTTAATCCCCAAAAGTCTCTGGGGGGAGGGTTGAAAGTTATGAACTTTACCCAATGTTAACATATAGCCTAGTAGTAGATACCTATATATAACTCGTGACTACACCACGTGGTTTATGGTTTTGTCAGTGAGAATTAAAAAACAGGAATTTTCTCACTTGGAAAAACAGGAACTTTGTCACATTTATGGTTGTTTTCACTGATGGTTATGTGTGTTGATCAATTTATTTGATGTTTTTCTCGGATGTCAACATCAAATTATGGATGTTTTATGGTTTTTGTCAGTGAGAATTTGAAAAACAGGAACTTTGTCACATTTATGTCTGTTTTTATGGATGGTTATGGATGATTTATGGTTTTTGTCAGTGAGAATGGAAAAACAGGAATTTTATCACATTTATGTCTGTTTTTATGGTTTTTGTCAGTGAGAATTTGAAAAACAGGAACTTTCTCACATTTTTGTATGTTTTTATGGTTTTTGTCAGTGAGAATGAAAAAACAGGAACTTTCTCACTGAGAAAACCATAAACCACGTGGTGCTGTCACGAGTCAGGACACCTGTGCTGTCGACCTCAAGTCTCCTATCGTGAATCAATAATTCCCCTTAGAAACAACAAATTAATTCCCCTTTCTTGACAGATCAATCAACCAATGACATCATCTGTGAGACTTTAAAAATTTTCGCCTAGAAACGATTCTCCAGGAATAGATCCAAGTCATTAATGTCTTTGCCTCGGAAACAGTTCTACTGGTCGAAATCCAAAAGATATTAATAAACATTGCCATGGAAACAATTCTCCAAGAAATATCTTATCGATGAATTGTTTTAGCGCGGGAATTAGGTTTCTTATTAATTTGAAATGCCTCAGCGCAGAGATGCCAAAAACAAAAGGAACACGCTGAATTTACGTTTAGGGATTATTTGGGCGAAACCGTTTTAGCTATTTTATGGAATTATTTTAGCGAAATAGTTAGAGACATTTTAAAAGATGATTTTAGAGGAGGTTTTGAGTGTGATCGTTATAATACACAAGTTCCATTTGAACAGTGTTGTGAGGTCCTCTACCCAACCCCAAAGGGTTCCAATCCTCCTACCCCAACCCCGAAGGAAGCCCCCGGTCCTCAAAGGCCCCCCAAGCTCCCAAAGGGCCACCGGCACCCCCAAAGGCCCACCCCTGTGCCCCAAAGGCCCCCCCGGTCCCCAAAGGTCCACCGGGCTCCCAAAGGACCAATCGGTCCTCAAGTGCCCCCCAGACCCCCAAAGGTCCTCCCTGTGCCCCAAAGGCCCTCCCCCGGTCCCCAAAGGCCCCCCGGGCCAGAGAAGCGCCACCGAGATGCGCCGTGGACCAGGAAAGCGCCGCAGGATGTGCCGCAGGGATGCGCCGCGGGTCAGGAAAGCGCCGCGGGGGATGCGCCGCAGGGAGGCACCGCAGGAAAGCGCTGCAGGATGTGCCGCAGGGATGCGCCGCAAAAAAAAAGTAAACTAGAAAGTAAAAATTTCGAAATGTTATCCCCCAAACGCCCTCCTCAGACCCCCAAAGGCCCTCCCCTGGTCCTCAAAGGTCCCCCGGGCTCTCCAAGGGCCCACCGGACCCCCCAAGGCCCTCCCCCGGCCCCCAAAGGTCCACCGGGCTCCCAAAGGACCAATCGGTCCTCAAGTGCCCCCCAGACCCCCAAAGGCTCTCCCTGTGCCCCAAAGGCCGTCCCCTGATCTCCAAAGGTCCCCCGGGCCCGAGAAGCGCCGCCGGGATGCGCCGTGGGCCAGGAAAGCGCTGCAGGATGTGCCGCCGGGATGCGCTTGGGTCAGGAAAGCGCCGCAGGGGATGCGCCGCAGGTTTTTTGTGTGTGTAAGGTTTTTGTGTGTATGTAAGTTTATGTGTGTATGTAAGTTTTTGTGTGTGTGTAAGTTTTTGTGTGTGTGTGTAAGTTTTTATGTGTGTGTAAGTTTTTGTGTGTGTGTAAGTGTGTGTGTAATAAGTTTTAGTGTGTGTGTAAGTTTTTGTTTGTGTTTAAGTTTTTGTGTGTGTAAGTTTTTGTTTGTGTGTAATTTTTTTTGTGGTTGTGTAAGTTTTTGTGTGTGTATGTAAGTTTTTTGTGTGTGTAAGGTTTTTGTGTGTATGTAAGTTTTTTTTTGTATATAGTGTGTGTTAAAGTTACTTTGTTTTTAAGTTTTTGTTTTTTTGTTAGTTTTTTTGTGATTTTGTAATTTTGTGTGTGTTTGTAATTTTTTTTTTTGTTTTTAATTGTTTTGGGTGTGTAAGGTTTTTGTTTGTTTGTAAGTTTTTGTGTGTATGTAAGTTTTGTGTGTGTGTAAGTTTTGTGTGTGTTTAAGTTTTTGTATGTGTGTAAGTTTTTTTTGTGTGTGTGTAAGTTTTTGTGTGTGTGTAGTTTTGTGTGTGTGTGTAAGTTTTTGTGTGTGTTTGTAAGTTTTTGTGTGTGTGTAAGTTTTTGTGTGCGTGTAAGTTTTTATGTGTGTGTAAGTTTTCGTGTGTGTGTGTAAGTTTTTATGTGTGTGTAAGTTTTTG
The DNA here is from genome assembly GCF_049724085.1 of Artemia sp. Qi Xiang Cuo. NCBI lineage: Eukaryota > Metazoa > Arthropoda > Branchiopoda > Anostraca > Artemiidae > Artemia > Artemia sp. Qi Xiang Cuo. The sequence goes on along the minus strand of NC_142802.1, from coordinate 62,423,298 downwards.
TGTGTGCGTAAGTTTTTGTGTGTGTGTGTGTAAGTTTTTGTGTGTGTGTGTAAGTTTTTGTGTGTGTGTTTAAATTTTTGTGTGTGTGTAAGTTTGTGTGTGTGTTTGTTTGTTTTTGTGTGTGTGTGTGTGTGTGTGTAAGTCATTGTGTGTGTGTAAGTTTATGTGTGTGTAAGTTTTTGTGTGTGTGTGTGTAAGTTTTTGTGTGTGTGTAAGTTTTTTGTGTGTGTAAGTTTTTGTGTGTGTGTGTGTTAGTTTTTGTGTGTGTGTTATTTTTTGTGTGTGTGTTAGTTTTTTTGTGTGTGTTTTTAAGTTTTTGTGTGTGTGTGTAAGTTTATGTGTGTGTATATGTTTTTGTGTGTGTGTAAGCTTTTGTGTGTGTAAGTTTTTTTTTTTGTGTGTAAGTTTTTGTGTGTGTGTAAGTTTTTTTTTGAGTGTGTAAGTTTTTTTGTGTGTGTTAGTTTTTTTGTGTGTGTAAGTTTTTGTGTGTGTGTAAGTTTTTTTTGTGTGTGTAAGTTTTTGTGTGTGTGTAAGTTTTTGTGTGTGTGTATGTTTTTGTGTGTGTGTGTAAGTTTATTTGTGTGTGTTATTTTTTGTGTGTGTGTAAGTTTGTGTGTGCGTGTAAGTTTTTGTGTGTGTGTAAGCTTTTGTTTGTTTGTAAGTTTTTTTTGTGTGTGTAAGTTTTTGTGTGTGTGTGTGTAAGCTTTTGTGCGTTTGTGAGTTTATGTGTATTTACCCATATCAATTATATATTCCTAAAATAATAAAAAAAATTCCTTTTCAATCCAGATTTTTCTCAAACAGATGAAATAATTTAAAATACTGTTCTAAATTTTTCATAGAAGATAGAAAAGTTCAAGTTCTCTTCTGAATTTTACCAAAGAACATAATTCAATTCTAATTTCTCCAGAGAAAATAAAAAGCTTCCACTTCAGTTTTAAGTTCACCAACACATGAAAAATTTAAAGTTCACTTCTAAATTTTTCCGTAGAAGATAGGAAAAGTTATACTATGATTCTGATTATTTTCCATGAAGATAAAAAGTTTCACTTTAATTCTAAATTTTCTTAAATTCAATTCCGACCTTTCTCAAAGAGATGAAAAAATTTAAAGTTCTGTTCCAAATATTTTCCCGGAAGAAGAAAAGTTCAACTTCGATTCTGAATTTTCTCAATGAAAATGAAATAAGTTATTGATCAATTCTATTTTCCAAAAATAATATAAAAAGTTTCCTCTTCAGTTCAGATTTTCTCAAAGAGATGAAAAAATTTAAAATGCTGTTCCAAATTTTCCTCAGAAGATAGAAAAATGCAAGTTCTCTTCTGAATTTTACTAAAGAATACATTTCAATTCTAATTTCTCCAGAGAAAATAAAAATCGTCCACAGATTATTTTCCCTGAAGATAAAAAGTTTCACTTTAATTCTAAATTTTCTTAAATTCAATTCCGACTTTTCTCAAAGAGATGAAAAAATTTAAAGTTCTGTTCCAAATATTTTCCCGGAAGAAGAAAAGTTCAACTTCGATTCTGAATTTTCTCAATGAAAATGAAATAAGTTATTGATCAATTCTATTTTCATAAAATAATATAAAATTTTACACTTCAATTCAGATTTTTCTCAAAGAGATGAAAAAATTTAAAATACTGTTCCAAATTTTTCTTACAAGATAGAAAAGTTCAAGTTCTCTTCTGAATTTTACCAAAGAACATAATTCAATTCTAATTTATCCAGATAAAATAAAAAGCTTCCACGTCAGTTTTAAGTTCACCAAGACATAAGAAATTTAGAGTTCAGTTCTAAATTTTTCCGTAGAAGATAGGAAAAGTTATAATATGATAGTTATTATTTTCCATGAAGATGAACAGTTTCACTTTAATTCTAAATTTTCTTAAATTCAGTTCCGACTTTTCACATAGAGATGAAAAAATTTAAAGTTCTGTTCCAAATATTTTCCCGGAAGAAGAAAAGTTCAACTTCGATTCTGAATTTTCTCAATGAAAATGAAATAAGTTATTGATCAATTCTATTTTCCCAAAATAATATAAAAAGTTTCCACTTCAGTTCAGATTTTTCTCAAAGAGATGAAAAAATTTTAAATTTTATTTTATTTATTTCCCTCAAAAACGAGGAGTATAAAAGATAATTAAATAAATCTTCAAAAATCCAAATAACACACCATCAAACATAGCAACAATTTACAAGTTGCCCAAAAGAAAACTTAATCAAATGCAACAAATAGTAATAATGAAATCATGCACTTTTTAAACTATAGAAAAAAAAAAGGAAAGAGATTATGAACATAAAGTATATTTTCAGATTTACGGTAAAAATTATTTATTTTTACCTTGGCTATTTCCAACGGCTCTTTAATTTTAAATTTTGAAACTAATTCAGTATTACTAAAGGAAATTGGAAAACCAAGTAAAAACTTACAATATTTAAAATAACAAACACGAATTGCTGAAAAATCACAAATTTTAAAATCTCGAAGAAGAAGGGAAGGATAAAGAACATGCGGGAGGGCTACTGCATTAAAAGAGAACCTAGAATTTCACGACGATAAACACCACGTAGCCGTATTATGGAACCAAACGCCTTTCTAATTTTTTCTTGAATATGTAAAATTAGCATCGACTTAGATTCACGAGCTGAAGCAGAATTAGGTAACCCAAGATAAACAACAGCATCAGAAACCGGAAATGATATATTTCTATCGCAAATTAATTCAGCTCGGTCATTAACATTAACGGGAAAATATTGACATTTTTTAATACGAATAGAAAGGCCACGAACATTAAGCAGACTAGAAAGGGAATTAAAATTCTTAATTAGACTAGCTTTAGAACGGCTCAACAGGATAATATCATCAGCATATGCAAGAAAAAGACACATCCCGTCCCCAAGAAATAAGGGTTGTAGATAAAGAACGAAGACACTCCGCCAGACATGCGTTAAAAATATAAGGAGATAAAACCCCACCCTGTCTCACGCCCCGACCCACGGAAATTGGATTAGAAAGAGAATCAGAAGTATGTGCAAAAATTTTTATCCTAAGCCCCGAATACCAAGATCTAAGAACTCTAACCACAGAAAGGGGAATCCCACCAGAAATAAGAGCTGAAAGAGCGGAAGCATGCGAAATATTGTCAAAAGCTCCTTTTATATCAATTAATAGTGTATAAAGTGGGGAGCCAGTAGATCTTGACTCCTTAATTATAGTATCAAACGTTGCATGCGCATGGTCGCAACCCATTCCTTTTTTGAACCCTACTTGATTAAGACCAACATCCAAATAATCAAAAAGATCCTTTATACATAATTCAAAAAGTTTACCAATCATAGAACCCTTCGTTATCGGCCTATACGAATCACAAGAACGGAGATCTCTTTTACCAGATTTTAGAATAGGAGTTACCACCCCAATCCTAAAAGACGGGGGAACATTACCAAACTTGAGAATAAGATTAAAAAAAGTCAAAAGAAGAAGAAGAAAAGAAGTTGGAGCAAATTTCACATGATTTGAAAAAATCCCATCATGGTCATTAGAGGATTGTGGCTTTAAATTACGGCATGCACCCAACAAAGAATCAAACGAAATAGAAAAGCCATGCGAATTAAAAGAACTGTTTAAAATTATATCAACATGCGAAAGTTGTTCAGGATCATCACAAGATTTCGAAAGGTTTACAAAATGAGTTTCCCACTCAACAAGAGAAGGGCCATTCTTTTTAGAAGGTTCATTAACTCTCTTTGTTGAACGTAGAGATTTCCAAAGTTTCTTTTTATTCATATCAACTTCAGACGAAGCATCCATAAGCAAAATATTATTATGCCGACGAAGCTCCGACTGGAAAATTGCCTTCTTTTTTTTCATGCATAGAAAAGCCGGATGAAGATCACGCGGTTTTCCACTATTTTTCCAATGTCTAAAAGCTAATTTAGATTCATGATTAGCATGTACAAGAAACGGATTTGACGATCAAAAAGGTTTTTCAACATTGGGTTTACACTTTTTAACTCCAAAAGTTTCTTTAGCACCATATTTTAAGCAATGTAATAACTGAAGATATATGCAGTTAAGCTCAAGCTCTATGTTATCTTTATGACACTTCAGAATATCAGGTACAACTACTTTTCGAGCTAAAGAATCAACTTTATCTTGGTAAGCCGGAATCAGTTTTTCATCCCAGATAATTCTCTCAAAATATTTAGGGCGAATTGGAATAAAATTAGAAGCAGAAACAGAATCATGAATTACAGAAAACGATGTCAAAAACTGAATAGGTAAATGATCACTTATCGGGAAATCCGGGATAACTTTTACAATAATAGATGGGGAAAAATTAAAAAGTACATGGTCAATATTACTCGTACTCCCACTCCAATGAGAATAAGTAAAATCAAGTGTCTTACGGCAAATATTAAAATTTGGTAAAGATGAAAATAAAATTGTGCTACGTTCATTTACACTCTCAAGATCACAGTTAAAATCACCAAAAATAAAAATACGTAAACTCGAATCTAATAGGGCAATAAAGCTACTAAGTCTATGGCAAGCTGACGTAAAGGCTTCAAAAGACGAATCAACATGATAGTCAGTAGGCAAATAGCAATTGACCAAAACACAATCAAAAAGTTTGCAGGCAAGAAAAGACTCATCAGCACAAGATAAAATAGCACTAAATTCTTTAGGAACAAATGTAGCAATGCCACCCGCAGGGCGGCCTCCGGTAGGCCTCGCAGGAACGGTAAATATATCATGTAGACTTGAAAGGGAACTTAACATATTCAAAGAATGGTCCAACAAATGATGCTCTTGCAAACATAGTATTGAACTATTTTCAGAAACAAATTCATTCAGCACTACAAATTTGCCAATGACTCCATTCGAATTAAAGGACGTAATCGTAGAACCAATATTCATTTAAAAAGCTTTTTCATAGCAGGGCAACTGAAACTGTAAGACGGGTGGTTAGTTGAGTTGCAATTTGCACAACAAATGGGGTTAGTACATGGAGTATTCTTCGTTGAACTATGATTTCCACTGCAACGAGCACACTTCAGAGTAGAAGAATCACAGTTTTTTCGGTGTGAGAGGGACTTTGACATGCGAAACATCGTTTTGGAAGCACCTTGTCTTTCTCAACTCTGTAGAGCTCGTAACCGAACTTAATCCCATGGACGATATAATATTTTAAAAATGCTTCGGACTCAAACGACACCTTTATTGTTCTTGACATTCCAAGGCGCCTGAACTCCAGAATCCCAGGCAAAGTGGCTGCTAGAGCTTCAATGTCGAACTCAATATCCACACCACGGATTATTCCGAAAAACTTAGGCTTTCTAGTATTGATAAGACAATCAGGGAAGGAATCCTTTAGATCACAAGAAAACTTTTTCCCAGATTCAGCCGCCACAGTGATAAAAATCAAATCATTGGTCTTTTTTATTTGCTTGATACAGCCCGAGCCGAATTTGTCCAATTCATTTTTCCTGGAAACAGGGTCACGTAACGAGGCTGGCGGATTAGCGATAGTAATAGTCTCTACTGAATCAGAGCTGATGGGGAGAGGAGGCCAATCAGGTGAATTTAAAGGGGAGGGGAGGGGGAGCCCAAGTTGGCTGAACACTTCGACAGCGAGGACTGTAAGTCTTGTTCAATTCTTTCAAGAGAAGTAATGGATTTCTCCAGCTTTCTGCCATAATCACTAACAAGTCGATCCAAACGTACATTGGAATCAGATTTTAATAAAGGGCAGTCTCTGAATGAGCGAGGCACTAATACAGGCCATTTGAAACCTTTCTGGTCAAGATCCGTGACCATCTTCATAATATCTTTTGCTGTAGCAAGTTCCGCAGCGTTGCCACGTCTCATTACTCTCTTTATAGGAATTCCAGAAAATTTCCAAAGCAGATTTTTGGCATTCACCAAAGCCTCAAGGCTGTAAAAGTTCGCCACAGTTTCAATAAGCTCCGTTTCTGGAATACCATTCGCAAATGCATCGCAAATAAAAAACAGGGCAGAGTTCACAATTACATGAGAAATCCCATCTGCAATTACGAAGGTTTTTGAAAAATCACAGAATGAATCAGAAGAATCATCGCAGGCAAAATTATTCCGCTTTACCTGTTCATTTGGGCAATGATTATCAGTCGAATCGTTAATCACAGGTGCTTCCTGGCTAACAGCCAAGAGAGGGTCTTGAGACGCAGGGGTTACGGCATTCAGTGGCGTCAGCATATTTATTGAAGAATTTGGGTGCTCACTCTCTATTGGGTCACTAGAAAATTCGGTAGCGGCTTTGCAAATAGAACAGATCCAGTTAGGAGTATTCTTTCTATCGGAAACGGTGATCCCTGAACAAGAGGGATGAAACAAATTGGAACACTTAGTGCATTGCAACAGCGTGCCTTTCCCCAAAGAACGTTCACAGTTAGGGCACACTTTTGGAGACATAATTGGCTTGAACAAAAAAAAATATCACCCCAAAAGACAAGGGAAGCGTCAGCCCCCGTTACCTTATCCCCGCAATTTAAGGGAGACTCTCCCGGCAGGTACAACGGCACTTGCCACGGGTTTACTGCCCCTCTTCTGCTTGTCAATTAAGGTTACGCAAAATTGAAATCAGCACAAATCTATTTTTGTAAAGTGTAAATAAATGTCCAGAAACTAGGTCAGTAGATTACAACATTTTTAATCCGTATGAAATGTTATGACAGAATGGTTGCACAATTACTCCGGTCACTGAATTAATTTGGGATCCTACCGAGTTTCAAGTTGATAAAATACTGTTCCAAATTTTTCATAGAAGATAGAAAAGTTCAAGTTCTCTTCTGAATTACACCAAAGAACATAATTCAATTCTAATTTCTCCATAGAAAATAAAAAGCTTCCACTTCAGTATTAATTTCACCAAGACATGAAATATTTAAAGTTAATTTCTAAATTTTTCCCTAGAAGATATGAAAAGTTATACTATAATTGTAATTATTTTCTATGAGGATAAAAGGTTTTAATTTAATTCTAAATTTTCTGAAATTAAATTAAGACTTTTCTCTAAGAGATGAAAAAATTTAAAGCTCTGTTCCAAATAATTTACCGGAAGAAGAAAAGTTCAACTTCGATTCTGAATTTTCTCAATGAAAATGAAATAAGTTATTGATCAATTCTATTTTCCCAAAATAATATAAAATGTTTCCACTTCAGTTCAGATTTTTCTCAAAGAGATGAAAAAATTTGAAATACTGTTCTAAAATTTTCATAGAAGATAGAAAAGTTCAAGTTCTCTTCTGAATTTTACCAAAGAACACAATTCAATTCTAATTTCTCCAGAGAAAATAAAAAGCTTCCACAGATTATTCTCCATGAAGATAAAAAAAGTTTTCCATAGAAGATAGGAAAAGTTATACTATGATTGTGATTATTTTCTATGAAGATAAAAAGTTTCACTTCAATTTTAAGTTTTCTCAAAGAAGTGAAGAAAAGTTCAACTTGGATTCTGAATTTTCTCAATGAAAATGAAATAAGTTATTTATCAATTCAATTTCCCCAAAATAATATACAAATTTTCCACTTCAGTTCAGATTTTTCTCAAACAGATGAAAAATTTTTAAATACTGTTCCAAATTTTTTCATAGAAGATAGAAAAGTTCAAGTTCTCTTCTGAATTTTACCAAAGAACATAATTCAATTCTATTTTCTCCAGAGAAAATAAAAAGCTTCCACGTCAGTTTTAAGTTCACCAAGACATAAAAAATTTAAAGTTCAGTTCTAAATTTTTCCATAGAAGATAAGAAAAGTTATACTATGATTTTGATTATTTTCATGAAGATAAAAAGTTTCACTTTAATTCTAAATTTTCCTAAATTCAATTCCGACCTTTCTCAAAGAGATGAAAAAATTTAAAGTTCTGTTCCAAATATTTTTCCGGAAGAAGAAAAGTTCAATTTCGATTCTGAATTTTCTCAATGAAAATGACATAAGTTATTGATCAATTCTATTTTCCTAAAATATTATAAAAATTTCCACTTCAATTCAGATTTTTCTCAAAGCCATGTAAAAATTTAAAACATTGTTCCAAATTTTTCATAGAAGATAGGAAAAGTTATACTTTGATTGTGAATATTCTTCATGAAGATATGGAACTCCACTTTAATTCTGAGTTTTCTCTAAGAAGTGCAAAATGTACAAGTTCTCTTCTTAATTTTTTTAGAGAAGAGAAAAAAAGTTAGCTCAGTTCTGAAATTTACCATTGAAAAGGAAAAAGCTTCCATTTCAGTTCTTAATTTCTCAAAGACATAAAAAATTTAAAGTTCAATTCTAAATTTTTCCATAGAAGATAGGAATGGCTATACTATGATTGTGATTATTTACCATGAAGATAAAAAGTTTCACTTTATTTCTAATTTTGCTTAAATTCAGTTCATTCATCTAACCACCAAAAACAATAGGTTAGGTTAGGTTAGGTATAAATAAATATTAATAAATAATTAGAAACATTTCTCCATGTTTAAGTTAGGTTAGGTTAGGTAAACTTATCATGAGTGCTCATGATAAGCTAACCTAACCTAACTTAAACATGATAAAAAGATTAAATTAGGTTAGGTTAGGCTAGATAAAGTTAGGTTAGGTTAAGTTAGGTTAGGTTAGCCTACGTACGCGCGCGTACAAATTCAGAAGAGAACTTGTACATTTTGCACTTCTTCGAGAAAACTCAGAATTAAAGTGGAGCTCCATATCTTCATGAAGAATATTCACAATCAAAGTATAACTTTTACTATCTTCTATGAAAAATTTGGAACGATATTTTAAATTTTTTCATCTCTTTGAGAAAAATCTGAATTGAAGTGGTAAATTTTATATTATTTTAGGAAAATAGAATTGATCAATAACTTATTTCATTTTCATTGAGAAAATTCAGAATCGAAATTGAACTTTTCTTCTTCCAGAAAAATATTTGGAACAGAACTTTAAATTTTTTCATCTCTTTGAGAAAGGTTGGAATTGAATTTAAGAAAATTTAGAATTAAAGTGAAACTTTTTATCTTCATGGAAAATAATCAGAATCATAGTATAACTTTTCCTATCTTCTACGAAAAAATTTAGAAGTGAACTTTAAATTTTTCACGTCTTGGTGAACTTAAAACTGAAGTGGAAGCTTTTTATTTTCTCTGGAGAAATTAGAACTGAATTGTGTTCTTTGGTAAAATTCGGAAGAGAACTTGAACTTTTCTATGTTCTATGAAAAATTTGGAACAGTGTTTTAAATTTTTTCATCTCTTTGAGAAAAATCTGAACTGAAGTGGAAACTTTTTATATTATTTTGGGAAAATAGAATTGATCAATAACTTATTTCATTTTCATTGAGAAAATTCAGAATCGAAGTTGAACTTTTCTTCTTCCGGGGAAAAATTTGGAACATAAGTTTAAATTTTTTCTTCTCTTTGAGAAAGGTCGGAATTGAATTTAAGAAAATTTAGAATTAAAGTGAAACTTTTTATCTTCCTGGAAAATAATCAGAATCATAGTATAACTTTTCCTATCTTCTACGGAAAAATTTAGAAGTGAACTTTAAATTTTTCATGTGTTGGTGAACTTAAAACTGAAGTGGAAGCTTTTTATTTTCTCTGGAGAAATTAGAATTGAATTATGTTCTTTGGTAAAATTCAGAAGAGAACTTGAACTTTTCTATCTTCTATGAAAAATTTAGAACAGTATTTTAAATTCTTTCATCTTTTTGAGAAAAATCTGGATTGAAGTGGAAATTTTTATATTATTTTAGGAAAATAGAATTGATATGGGTACACACAAAAAAACTCACACACACACAAAAGCTTACACACAAAAACTTACACACACAAAAAAAAACTTACATACACACAAAAACTTACACACACACAAAAACTTACACTCACACACATACTTAAACACACACACAAACGTGCACAAACAAATAAAATTAAAAAAAAAAACAAAAAATAAAAATAAAAAAAAAAATAAAAAACAAAAAAAAAATACAAAAACAAAAAAAAAATACACACACAAATAAAACTTAAACACAAACAAAAACAAAAACAAAAACAAAAAAAAACAAACACACAAAAAATTACACACCCACCCAAACAATAACACAAAAACAAACAATTAAACCCACACACAAAAATGTAAACACACACAAAAGCTAACCCACACACATAAAATAACACACACACAAAAACTTACACACACACAAAAAATATTAAAGACACACACAAACAAAATAACACACACACACAAACTAACACACACACAAAAACAAACACACACACAAAAAAACTAAAACACACACAAAAACATAAACACAAAAACAAAATTAAACAAAAAAAAAATATTACACACACAAAAAAACTTATACACACAAAAACTTACACACACACACAATATTACACACACACAAGATCTTACACACACACAAAAAACTTACACACACACAAAAAAATACACACACACAAAAACTTACACACACAAAAACTTACACACACAAAACACACACACACAAAAACTTACACACACAAAAACTACACACACACAAAAACACACACACACAAAACTTACACACACAAAACACACACACACAAAAACTACACACACCAGAACTACACACACATAACACACACACACAATGACACACACACACAGACACACACATAAACTTACAAACACACACAGAAACTTACACACACACAAAAACTTACACACACACACACACAAAAACTAACACACACACAGAAAAACTAACACACACACACACAAAAAAAAACACACACAAAAAAACATACACACACACAAAAACAAACACACACACACTAAAACTTACACACACACAAAAACTTACACACACACAAAAACTTACACACACACAAAAACTTAAACACACACAAAAAAAATTACACACACACACAAAAACTTACAAACAAACAAAATTACACACACAAAAAAAAAACTAACTAAAAAAAAAAATAAAACACACAAACAAAAAAAAAAACACACAAAAGAAATTACATACAAAAAAAAATTTAAATACACACAAAAAACTAACACACAAAAAAAACAAACAAACAAACATAAAACTAACACAAACACAAAAACTTACACATGCACAAAAAACTTACACACACACAAAAACTTACACACACAATAACTTAAACACACACTACATAGACACAAAAACTTACATACACTCAAAAACCTTACACACACAAAAAACTTACATACACACACAAAAACTTAAACACGCACAAAAAAACTTACACACACACAAAAACTTACACACACAAAAAATTAAACACACACAAAAAAAAACACACACACAAAAAATTATTAGACACACACTTACACACACACAAAAACTTACACACAAATAAAAACTTACACACACATAAAAACTAACACACACACAAAAACTTACATACACACATAAACTTACATACACACAAAAACCTTACACACACAAAAAACCTGCGGCGCATCCCCTGCGGCGCTTTCCTGACCCGCGGCGCATCCCTGCGGCACATCCTGCGGCACTTTCCTGGCCCACGGTGCATCCCGGCAGCGCTTCTCTGGCCCGGGGGACCTTTGGGGACCGGGGGAGGGCCTTTGGGGCACTGGGCGTGCCTTTGGGGGTCTGGGGGGCACTTGCGGACCGATTGGTCCTCTGGGAGCCCGGTGGACCTTGGGGGGCCGGGGGAGGGCCTGTGGGGGTCCGGTTGGCCCTTTGGGAGCCCGGGGGACCTTTGAGGACCAGGGGAGGGCCTTTGGGGGTCTGAGGAGGGCGTTTGGGGGATAACATTTCGAAATTTTTACTTTTTAGTTTACTTTTTTTTGCGACGCATCCCTGCGGCGCATCCTGCGGCGCTTTCCTGCAGTACCTCCCTGCGGCGCATCCCCTGCGGCGCTTTCCTGACCCGCGGCGCATCCCTGCGGCACATCCTGCGGCGCTTTCCTGGCCCACGGCGCATCCCGGCGGCGCTTCTCTGGCCCAGGGGGCCTTTGGGGGCTGGGGGAGGGCCTTTGGGGCACAGGGAGGGCCTTTGGGGGTCTGGGGGGCACTTGAGGACCGATTGGTCCTTTGGGAGCCCGTGGGACCTTTGGGGGCCGGGGGGGCCTTTGGGGCACAGGGGTGGGCCTTTGGAGGCGCCGGTGGCCCTTTGGGAGCTTGGGGGGCCTTTGAGGACCGGGGGCTTCCTTCGGGGTTGGGGTAGGAGGATTGGAAACCTTTGGGGTTGGGTAGAGGACCTCACAACACTGTTCAAATGGAGCTTGTGTATTATAACGACCACACTCAAAACCTCTTCTAAAATCATCTTTTAAAATGTCTCTAACTGTTTCGCCGAAATAATTCCATAAAATGGCTAAAACGGTTTCGCCCAAATAATCCCTAAACGTAAATTCAGCGTGTTCCTTTTGTTTTTGGTATCTCTGCACTGAGGCATTTCAAATTAATAAGAAACCTGATTCCCGCGCTAAAACAATTCATCGCTAAGATGTTTCTTGGAGAATTGTTTCCATGGCAATGTTTATTAATATCTTTTGGAGTTCGACCAGTAGAACTGTTTCCGAGGCAAAGACATTAATGACTTGGATCTATTCCTGGAGAATCGTTTCTAGGCGAAAATTTTTAAAGTCTGACAGATGATGTCATTGGTTGATTGATCTATCAAGAAAGGGGAATTAATTTGTTGTTTCTAAGGGGAATTATTGATTCACGATAGGAGAATTGAGGTCGACAGCACAGGTGTCCTGACTCGTGACAGCACCACGTGGTTTATGGTTTTTTCAGTGAGAAAGTTCCTGTTTTTTCAAATTATTAATGACAAAAACCATAAAAACATACAAAAATGTGAGAAAGTTCCTGTTTTTCAAATTCTCACTGACAAAAACCATAAAAACAGACATAAATGTGACAAAATTCCTGTTTTTTCATTCTCACTGACAAAAACCATAAATCATCCATAACCATCCATAAAAACAGACATAAATGTGACAAAGTTCCTGTTTTTCAAATTCTCACTGACAAAAACCATAAAACATCCATAATTTGATGTTGACATCCGAGAAAAACATCAATAAATCGATCAACACACACACCCATCAATTAAAACAACCATAACGATGAGAAAGTTCATGTTTTTCCAATTGAAAAAAATTCATTTTTTTTCATTTTCACTGAGAAAACCAAAAACCACGCGCGGTAGGCACGAGTTCGATATAGGTATCTACTCCTAGTATTGGTTATTGGGAAGTATACAGACATTTTCAGGGGGATTTTTTTCTGGTATTGGGGGGCGGGGATGCGTCAGGGGTTTTTGGGGAGTATCTTTACATGGAGGAAGTTTTCATGGGGGAAGGGACACCGCTATGAAGGGGGTGCCGAATTTCCCAGCATTATTTAAAAAAAGATCAGAAATTATATAAAAAAAACAAGTTTTTAAACTGAAAGTAAGGAGCAACATCAAAACTTAAAATGAACAAAAAATATTACGTATAAGATTGGGTTCGCCCCCTAGTCAATAACTCGCTCTTTAAGCCAAAGATTTTTTAGTACTTTAATAAGAGCTATTTTTTATAATTAACGGCCTTTGTGATTAAGAGGTCATTTTTAAAGAATTGATACAAAATTCGAACTTTAGAGTAAAGCGCGAGGTATTGACTAGGGGGCGAACCCCCCAATATACGTATTAAAAATATATGAATATAGAAATTCGTTACGTAAGTTGATCCGTAAGTTACGTATGTTTATTACGAATAAACATACGTAAATAAAATTAAACAACGTTCGAGAAAGCCATTTAACCAAATAAAAGTAAAATTAACATGCAAATTTGGTGTTGATTATTCATGTGCGGTGAGCCAAAATCAAAACCTACATTTATTCAAAAATGTTCAAATATTAAATAAAAAAACAAGTTTTTTTAACTGAAAGTAAGGACCGACCTTAAAACTTGAAACGAACAGAAATTATTCCGTTTATGAAAGGGGCTCTCCCCTCCTCAACTCCTCGCTCTTTATTCTAAAATTTGACTTTCCCACTCTATTTTTTTAAACAATAAAAAACTTTAGCGTAAAGAGCGAGGCGTTGAGGAGGGGACAGCCCCTTTCATATACGGAATAATTTCTGTTCGTTTTAAGTTTTAACGTCAGTCCCTACTTTCAGTTCAAAAAAACTTGTTTTTTTTATTTAATTATAGTAAAGATCGATCTGGGTACAATGTATTATTATTTTTTTGTTTTTGTTTAGACTAGGGCACTTCGTATCGAAGGATTTGTCGTAGAAACTTCGAAAAGGGCTAATTCGATTGAAAATAGAAAGAACTAATGCCCTTTGTAATAGTCGAAAATGATTGGAGGGCAACTAGTCCCCCTCCCACGCCTACCCTCCCATGTGCCCATTTTGTTTAAAAACTAAATGTCGCCTTAAGATTAAATCAAAATGCACTGTGTTAATACTAATTCCCAATAAGGCATCTCAGCAGTATCCTAAGAACGATATGTTCAAACTTTCGGGGCTACTTCTGCTCTTAAAATTTAACCAAATCAAAATACTGTAAGTGTCTCCAAGATATAAAAGAAAGTAAAGAGATTTTTTTGCAAATGGTGTCAAGTTTTGCATTTAAAGTCAACAAGAGGATGAATGATACTAAATTAAACACTAATATTTGTATCAAGAATTTTAAGAGGATGTATGTGTATGTTGTTAAAAATTGCTGAAAATTTGTCTCCAGGATGCAAATACTAAGCCAATCTGTGAAGTCTTAAAAAAAGAAAATATTTAAAGTATTATTTTCTTTTTCCCTGAAAAGACTATGTCAATATAAAACGAACAGAAATTAATTAAATAAAACTTTTCCCGCAAAATAAGTTTTTCAAAGAAAAGTAAAGAACTCCATCTAACCAAAAATGAGCAAAAATAAAATCAAATAATCTACCAAGCGTGAACCTACAACAAATCAGCATCGATAAATAAATTAAACCCAAAACGAACAGAAATTACAATAACTAACAGAGTCAAACTCAAAACGAGCAGAAATTAACATGAGTAGGGCTCAAAACCCCTATGCCTTCGCAAGGCCAGAACATAATTTGCACTTTACTGAAAAAAAATACAAATGAATGTCATTGTCAGTTTAATATACATATACTGATATTTAGTAATCAAAATGTTAATATTATTTGATTTATTAAAGTTATAAAAGTAAAAACATTTATATTTTTTTTCAGGAAAGTGCAAATTTTGTTCTGGCCTTGGGAAGGCATGGGGGTTTTGCGCCCAACTTATGTTAATTTCTGCTTGTTTTGAGTTTGACACGGTTATTTGTTATAATTTCTGTTCGTTTTGGGTTTCATTTATTTATCGATGCTGATTTGTGGTAGTTTCACGCTTGGTAGATTATTTGATTTTATTTTTTGCTCATTTTTGGTTTAATGGAGTTCTTTACTTTTCTTTGAAAAACTTATTTTGTGAATTTTTTTTTTAATTTAATCTAAGTTAAGAACAATGTGAGTACAATGTGTTGCTCACATTGCTCAAAAGTGATTGGCTTTGTGTGTGCTTATAATAGTCTTAATGAGTGTTTTTTAATAGTCAAAAGTGATTGGAGAGTAACCAGCCCCTCCCCATACGTCCATCATTTCTCCTAACATACCGAATCAAAATTTTGATATAGTCACTTTGTTCAGCGCAGTTGAAAGGTCCAGTGTGGGGGATGACAACTCCCAACAGCACTCTAGGCAAGGGTTATAAGTTGTACTAGTTACCCAATATTAACAGCCATTTTTAAATAGCCATTTTTTTTTCGATAAAATAGCCATTTTGTTCGCAATAGGCCAAACAACACATAACAATGCCTTCAGGGTGGACAACACCCCCACAGAGCGCGGGGGCAATGGCTGTAAGTTATGTCCATAGAAGTTATGGGGCACATAAGGTTTTTATGGAACGGGTGGTCATATAAACTTTCGATTGGATGGGGCTCATTTGATTAGAAGTCAGAAGTTTTAGGGCCCTTTTTAAGAGTCAAAAATGAATGGAGGGCAACCACCCCCTCAAAGTCTTACTTCCCCAAAACATATTTGATCAAAATTTAAGAGGGCTATTTTGTTCAGCATTCTTGAAAGGTCCCGTAATTATGTCTTTGGCGATGCCAACCTCCCCACAGTTCTCAGGGAAAGGGCTGTAAGTTAGGAAATTTGTTCATTGTTTACATGTAGTATATGTAAACATATAGTGTATAGTATAGTGTACATATATATTTGTTTACATATATATATATTTTAGCAAGTACATTGTCAAAGGTATTCATGTTTGAACGTCACTTTCCAAAAAGACGAAGGGCATTCAGGTGAGCCGTTAAGAGAATATTGAGGGGAGCGCTGAACTAAATCAAAACACGTTATGTGTATACGGATTGTCAAAAGGCCGTAACTCAGGAATGACTGAGTATATTAATTTGGAACTTTCAGGAAATGTTAAGGAAGATGATCAAACAATCGATAATTGCGTGCTACCACTACTGCTACGATTGCCACCACTACTACTGCTACTAAACATTACTCCATTTATAACATTAAGAGGAAATTCAAACTAAATCAAAAGACGCTATGTGCAGGTACATTGTCACAAGCACATATCTCAAGACTTGAATTGGGTATTAAGTTGGAACTTTCAGAGAATGCTTAAAGGGAAAGATCAACTGACCAAAAGGCAATATATGCACGCTACTACTAATGCTACGATCACCGCTACATTGACTACTACTGCAACTACTACTACTCCTATTGCAACTACTTTTAAGGCTAAGAATATTAAGATGAAAATTTCAAAAAGTTGTTGAACGTACAGGTTATCAAAGGGACAAATCGGGAATGTTATAGCGTTGGTTAATTATCTTAAGTTGAAACTTTCAGAACTTGATGAGAGGGATGTTCAAGCGACCAAAAGGCAATACCTTAATACTACTACTGCTATACTAGTGCCTAATGGAATGAAGGTGAAATTTTCAAGGATTTTTTAGGGGAAAGGTAAACTGAATGTCAACACGCCGTCTGTAAGAAGGTTTTCAAAAGGCCGCAACAGCAATATATTAGGAACAGTTTGGTGTGTAAAGTTGAAACTAACAGGGCTTGTTGTCGGGAATGTTACACTAACCAAAAGAAAATACTTGCCTCCAAATGCTACTGCTTCTACTCACACTACTACTACTGTAACTATTATTACTACTTCTACTGCTGCTGCTGCCACTAAAGGTAAGACTACTACTATTAATTCTACTGCTACTACTGCTACTGCTGCTACTAATACTAACGGTATTAAGGCGAAAATTTTGGGAAATATTGAAACTGTATGGAACTAAATCAAAAGCCCTATACTCACACAGGTTGCAAAGAGGACGTATCAGAATTGTTTCAGGAACCGTTGATGATATTGAGTTGAAACTTTCAGCGTGTGTTGCAGGGGATGTTGAAGAAACCAAAGGTGTTATGCGCATACCGCTACTAAGTCTAAGGCTACTACAACTATTGTTACTATTCAAGCCAAGAGTACTAAGGAAAGGCTTTCAAGAAATATTTAGGCGGATGTTGAACTAAATCAAGAAGAACTATGAGCATGTACATTTTCAAAAAAGTGACAAAGCAATTTCTCAAGAACCGCTTAAATTATTAAGTTATTTAAGATCAAGGTTAAGTTGTGGGGAGTTTGAATTAGCCGGAAGGAACTATGTGTATACTTTTAATATTGCCACCAGAGTTACTGTAGCTAATGACGCTAAGGGTATTAAGGTGAAACTTTTAGGGAACGTTTAGGGGGAGTTTGAATTAAACGAAAAAGCTAAATGCGTACAGGTTTTCAAAAGTGCATGTATGCAAAGGCAGCGTCACTCTATAATAGCTAGAAACGTCATTGAAACTTTTAAAGGAGCTAATTTGATTGGAAATTAAAAGTTCTAGTGGCCTTTTTAAGAGTCAAAAGAGATTGGAGGGCAAACAGCTCTCCTCCCAAATCCATTGATTTTCCAAACATATCCAGTCAAAATTTTCAGACAGCCATTTTGTTCAACATAGTAGAACGGTGCAGTAACTATGTCTCTAGGGATATTGGGCATGCCAACCCCCTAAAATTATGCAATTGACCCATTATGCTTTAAAACTAAATGCTGCTTTAAATATAAACCAAAAGGCACTGTGTGTATGGTTGCCAATGAAAACTTTACTGAAATCGGGGCAGGGGGCTATTCACCCTTTTCTTTCGCACACTTTCGCATATTTCTTCGGCTTCCAATTTAGAGCTGGGTCAATTCTGGCTGAGTTTGCAGAATCACGTCACTGACCCCTATTGCAAACTGAATAACCAGCGAAACTAGGGCTTAAACCCCCCTCCTCACGGAGAAATATTTCAAGTCTATCATGCTAACCACTCGGCTAGGACCTAAGTATCCTAGTGCAGGAACAATGTACAAACATTTTTGTTGTCTTATTTACATTTGATAAAATTCAATAGTTTCGATTTTCAAATTTTCGGATTTTCCTGAATAAAGTTGAAACATTTAACTTTGATTTATTTTTCAAAAATGACGCCGTTTTGGCTGTGTTTTTTCTTCTTTTTTTAGTCCAAATGTATATAAATATATTAAACAGTTTTTGATAGTGAACAGCCTTTTATATTTAGCTCTTCATGTGCCACGTTTTGGGCCAGTGTCCCTGATGGTCCAAAAACCTGCACAATCCTGGACTTTATACTGTGCTGAATGCTACATTAGATTGAAAGTTTTGAAAAGATTTCATTCGTTTCATTTGGATGTTTATAACTATAAAGTAAATATTTATCAAAACGTGGTCCTAAGAAAAACAGTTTTGTTTTAAGTTTTTTTTAAGTTTTTTTTTTAATGCTGCCTACCTCTTGTTTATAGAGATAAAATATTCTCAAAGGAGTTTTACGGAAATAGAAATAAAACAAAGGTTGCTGTTTTAGCATTTTGCTTTCTCCGGAAGGGCGGAAACTTTCGAGCTGATTATTTGGAATTTGAAATAGAATTTGAAATTCTCTCGCGTGCGACATTTTAAAGCAATAGGAAGTTACCAAAGTACACACCCATATAATGCAATTAAATTCTAATAAACATAAAAAATAGACAAAGAGCAAATTTTAAATGTAAGAGCTATCACAGAGTCAGGACTGTCGCGGAAAATTCATTATTAAACGACCCCTAACTTATTAATGCTGTAATTCAATTTATCAATATCATTAATTGCTATTATTGTTATTAAGAGGGACTTCGCAAAATTGAGTCAAGTCTTCGACCACAAAGACCCATTGCTTTAATATTCAAAAAACCTAATTAATAGGGAGGGGATTAATGTTCAGGTCCCCTATCAATCCTAGTCTGCTAGGCTATTTGTGCCACCTCCATTGGTTGATGTCCAGCATTATTTCCCCTTGAAAACCCCATCCGCGACCTTCAGACTGACTTGGTTAGGGAATGTTCTTGGCTCAAAGAAAGGGTAGAGTCAGTCAAAACAATCAGTAGTACCTGATCCTCAGAACTAGTCCTTGAAGGATAGCTTCTTTTTTCAACGCCGGATTTCTCTTAAAGGGTTCAATTCTTCCGCCTCATTGACCCTTCCTCTGTCCAGGAGCATTGACCCCTTCCTCTGTGTATGGTTTTGGCAGGCATTTTTGGCTTCTGTCCTTTACACTCAACAACGTATTCTACAAAATACCTTGCCTAATGAGGATTCATTGGGAAGGACAGCCTATCAAACAGTTCGTGGTAACGATCTGTAACTAAGGAGCGACCCGACTCAATAGTAGCCAAAACTCTAAAAAACGGAATTTTGATACCAGTAGATACATCATAAGAATCGAATTTTTATGGTGATTTCAAATATATTAGTTTCATCAAGTTTAGTTTTACCCACGATAAGTTACGAGCCTGAAACAATTTGCCTTATTTTGGAAAAAAGGAGGAAACTCACCCTAAAATTGGTAGAACCCTAATGAAAATCAAACCATCATATTCAGCATATAAGAGAACCCTACTGTAAAGTTTTCGAGCTCCTATCTGCAAAAATGTGGAATTTTAAATGTTTTGCCAGAAGAAAGATCACGGATGCATGTTTATTTGATGTTTTTTTTCCAGGGGTAGTCGTATCGATCCAGTGTTCATAAAATAACGTGAGAGGGATCATTAAAACGGAAATTAAAAGTTCTAGTGCCCTTTTTAGGAGACCAAAAAATTGGAGGGCAACTAGGCCCCCCTACGCTCATTTTTTTCCCAAAGTCACTCGATCAAAATTTTGAGATAGCCATTTAGTTCAGAATATTTAAAAATCTAAATAAATAGGTCTTTGAGGATGACTTAATCCCCCACAGTCCCCGGGGGAAGGGCCGCAATTTATGAGCTTTGCCCATTGTTTGCATATAGTATTTGTTATTTGGAAGTATGCAGAAGTTTTCAGGAGGGATTTTTTCTGGTGGGGATGGGGTCGGAGGAGGTGGTGGCTACGTGGGAGGATCTTTCCACGGAGGATATTGTCATGGGTGAAGGGACATTTCTATGAGAGGGAGGCGCCGGATTTCCCAGTATTATTTAAAAAACGATGAGATATTAAATAAAAAAACACGTTTTTTCAACTGTAAGTAAGGAGCAACATTAAAACTTAAAAGGAACAGAAACCATTACGTATATGAGGGGTTGTCTCCCTAGTCAATACCTTGCTCTGTGCGCTAAAGTTTTTTTTAGTAATTTCAAAAGAGCTATCTATTCTAATTAAACCGTCTTAGTTATTCAGGGGTAATTATCAAAGAATTGGAACATAATTCAAACTTTAGCGTAGAGATCGGAGTATTGACTAAGGGGAGAACCCCTCATTTACGTAATAAAAATATACGAATATATATGTTCGTTTACGTATGTTATTTCGTAAGTTACTTCAGATCAAAATTTCGAGAAAGCCATTAAGCCAAAAAAAAAAAAAATTAAAGTTAATATGCAAATTGGATTTAAATTATTCATGTACGGTGAGCCAAAATCAAAGCTGTATTAATTCAAAAACGTTCAGAAATTAAATAAAAAAACAAGTTTTTTTTAACCGAAAGTAAGGAGCGACATTAAAATATAAACGAACAGAAATTATTCCGTTTATGAAATGGGCTGTCCCTTGCTCAATGCCTCGCTCTTTATGCTAAAATTTTTATTCTTTTAAAAAATAGAGTTGTGAGACAGAGTCAAACTTTAGCGTAAAGAGCTTAAATACGTTGAATACATATGTTTCAACAATTGAACCATTGTAAAAAAATTTAAAAAGAGATATGTTAATATATAAAATCGCTGGAAACAAAGCTACTAGTAGCACTTGCCACCCCCTCTTCCCCACTAGCAATTTCTTTACGAGGCTCATGATGCCCCACCTTACCTTTGAAGGGACACTATCACCCCCCCCCCCTGCAAATCAATAATAAAGGCGTAGCCCAATAATGTTTCCGTGAACGAAGAGGGGTTTTATATCATTTTCTACCTCTCCCTCTCCCCAAAACTCATTCATGTCTATCTGAACGCTAAACAAGAGTTACAATATCTGGAAATTAAAACGTACTCTTTGAGGCATCTTCTCCCCCCTCATCTTGATAATGACCCGCTGTCCTTCCAACGTAATAGCTTGCGCAACATAAATGGAGGTATCACCCTGCAACATCTTTATTCAGGCTTAGTCTAAATGAAGGGAGATTAAAGATTAATTCTTACTCTCCACCAAAACCCCCTTCTGTATTTATATGAAGGCTTATGGAGAGTTAGACAAGTTAGGCATTGAAACAAGCTCTTTTAGGCTTCTCGCACTCACCCCCCCTCCCCACCTAAACAATGAACTACCATGCCTTTTTCATAATAGCTGATGCCAAATTATGCATCACTGAATATAATTTCATGAAAAATCAAGTGAATCAACTTAGTTAAATCATATATTAAGATAAGTTGTCCGTATTATCCATTTATCTTGTATGGACTTTTCAGGAGCGAATGCGCCACTGTGCGGTATTATTTTCTCTGCAACTGGGAAGCTCAATACACAGCCCTCATCTTTCAGGAACCGTTCTTAAGGAATTCGGACAAATGGTTTATCTTTAGCGTAAAGAAGGAAAGTATTGAGGAGGGGTATCCCCTCAAATACTGGATAGTATCTGTCCGTTTTAAGTTTCAACATTACTCTCAATTTTTAGTTGAATTTTTGTCTTTTTAATTTAATTTCTGATCATTTTTCAAATAGTGCCGGGAAATCTGCCTTCCCCACGATGGACCCCCCCCCCCACGTAAACCCGTCCATGGAAATTTTTTTTACGTAAAATCCCCCTCCCCCATAAAAATCTCCCCGGATAATTCCATCCTCTCTGAGAATCCCCCCCCCCTTCGGAAAATTTATTACTTACAGTTCGTTACCACGAACTGTTTGATGTTAGTTTTCTTTCGTTTTACTTTTTTTTTTTCTTGGATAGTGTTTATATTTTTTCTAATTTGTTATTTGTTTGTTTTAGCTAGTTTTTTTTTCCGTTAATAAAGGCTTCTAAACGTGAAACCGACCAACCCGGACTTTTACTACTATTTTTACAGTAAGTTTTTTTAGTGTCTCATTAAAAGTTTTAGCTATTTTCAAATATTTTCATTGCGTTTCAATTGTAACTATTAAATGAGAAAACATTTTTGAGGGAAAATACCACAGTCAAAGTAATCAATGTGGAATGCTCAAATAATACTCAAAAACAATAATCAATGCTCAAATACTCATATACTGGGTAAAAATAATCAATGCTCAAATTTTAGAACGCTTTGGAAAGAAAATAGAACTGAGGCATATTTAAATAATCAATGTGGGATGCTAAAAATACTCAAATACTCAGTTTCTCAATACTCAAATACTCAGTAAAACATATTCAACACTTAAATACTAAAGCGTTCCGGTAAGAAAATAAAACTGTGGTATATCTAAAATATTCAATTTGCATGCTCAATTTTCACGACTTAACAGAATGGAGATACTTATAACAGAGTGCAACCCAGAGTTTAATAGCATTAGCAAAAGCTCACATGAAAGTCACAATTACTGTCACATATAAAAGTCACTTGTTTATTTTATTGGCAATTAAATACTCAGCTGTAATGATAACACAAGGAAAACTACTTTTAGTTCATCTAACCCGTGATTTAAAACATCTCCAACTCAATGAAACAGAATGCATTTTTTTCTATTTGATGAGATTATTTAAAATCTCATTATTAGTGCCGAATTCCAAAGTTGCTGAAATCGCACAATTCTCCAACATTTACTACTACTACTACTAACAACTTACCGTAGCACCAAGCCGCTTGAGGCACCAAGCCGCAACACAGATACGCACGCTCCTCCTCCATCCCAATCTATTCGAAGCCTCTCTCTTTACACCCTCCCAGGAAGTTCTCATTTCCTTTAAATCTTTCTTTTTGACGTCCTCCCACCCCAACCGTAAACACCCTGATTTCCGTTTTGCCCTAAAAGGATAGCCGAAAAGGACAATCTTTGGCAATCTGTCATGCTCCATTAGCAGAACAAACCCTAACCATCTCAACCATTCTCTCATTATAGACCTAGAAAGTGGTATTGAACCACACTACTTTTCGTACAGCCTACTCTTTGAAATACGGTCAGTCAGGCGGGTTCCCAAAACAAGCCTTAGGTAATTTCTCTGGAAAATATCTAGTAAATTTTCATCTGCTTTTCGGAGCGCCCATGCTTCAGAGCCATATTTGACCACTGTCATCATTGTAGCTTCCAATATTCTAATCTTAGTTTCCATACTTATCTTCTTATTCTTCCAAACTTGTTTTAACTGTGAAAAACAGCCTGAGCCTTGGCTATTCTACTTTTAGCATCTTCACTGCTCTTACCGTCTTTACTAGTAATGCTGCCAAGGTACTAAGCTGCCACCCTGATCAATCTTTTGTTACCCAATGTCACCTTTTTATCTTCACTTATTCCTAGCCTTAGCAACTTAGTCTTCTTAACATTATTTTTTAAACCTATTCTAGCACTCTGAACTCGCAAAACCTCTAAAAGTTCATTAATTTTGCTCACGCTTTCATCTAGGATGCTTAAATCATCATCATAATCCAAATTCAGGATAGTTTTTTCCTCCCCATTTGATTCTGTGGTCTCCCAATGCCTTTCCAATGGTCCTTAAGAAAAAGTCCATCAAAATGATCCATATAAAGGGGGATAGAACACAACCCTGCTTAACTCCTTATTTTATACGAAACCAACAGCTAACCTCCTCTCCTGCTTTAACAACAGCAGTTTTATTCTTTTACATAGCACTAATCACTTTAATGTATTTGTCTGGCATACCATACAAGAATAAGATCTTCGCTAAAGCTCTTCTATCAACGGAATCGAACGCGTGCTCATAATCTATGAAACTGAGGACCAAAGGTGTTTGATAACTCAGGCACTTCTCAATTATTAACCTAAGAGTAAACATTTGGTCGACACATCCTCTACCTTTTCTAATTGCACTGCTCTTCTCTTATAACTTTGTCTACACCATCTCTCAGTCTAAAAAGTATCATATTAATAAGTAATTTGCTACCTACAGAGCCCAAACTAATGCCTTGATAATTAGGACACTCACTCTCAGCACCTTTCTTATACAATGGTTTAATTAAGGTTTTCCTAAAATCGCTAGGTACTTCCCCTTTTTCAAAAATCAAATTCATAATTTCTCAGAGCCACCATATTTAAGAAACTCATTTACCACACTATCAGCACCTAGACCCTTATTATTTTGTAATCCTTTTAGTATTGTCGCTAATTCTTCCTCACAAAACAAATCTTCCTTCACATCCAAGGTGTCACATGCTTTTTCATTTTCCTCTATATCTTTTCCTACAATCCTTTCTCAGTTTAGCACAATCTCAAAGTGTTCTGCCCGTCTCTCTTTAATTCTTTCCTTATCACTAATTGTGGCCCCGTTTCCATCTTTAACTGGAACAAGTCCGGATTGACTACTCCTTTTCAATTTATTAACATGCCAGTATAATATTTTACTATTATGCCATCTAGCTGCATCTTCCAGATCCTCAGTAATTTTACCCATGGCCCCCATTTCACACCTCCTTAGTTCATATTTCAATGCTTTCTAAACTTTCGTTACATTCCTTTTGTTTTCATATGATCTATCACTCAGATAATTCTTGCATAAGTCCCTTTTTGTGTCTATTAAACATACAACTTTTTCACTAATATTCTTAATTGAGCTCCTAACATTCTTCCCTAAGACACAATCAGCAACTTCTTAAATTTTTTCCTAAATCTATTCCATCCATCTTCCATATTGTCAAATTTTAAACTCTCCAGTTTAGTATTCAACTGTTCCTAGAAAGTTTCTCTCAAATTTTCATCCTGGAGTCTACAAACATCATATCTTCTCGGGGGGTAGTTATCCTTCCAAAATTTCAGCTTTAAATTAACCCTTGACACTCCTCATGGTGATCTTCACTTTTAAAATCAATAACAGCACTCCTATATACCTCAGTGTTTTATATTAACCCTGCCGGTCTCCGGTCTGCAATAACATAATCAATAAGGTTTGCTGTCTTACCATCACGTGAATGCCATGTTAGCTTATGAGCCATTTTATGACCAAACACTGTTATAACTATATTGTTATAACTACAAAATCGGAGCAGTCTGTAGTCATTACTGTTTTCTTTTCTTACACCAAATTTACCTAGTCTAGGATACCATCAAGCCCTATTTCTACCAACCTGGACGTTAAAATTGTCCAATAAAAACACCATATTTCTACCTGGGATCCTGTCTATTTGCTCCTGTACCTGTAAGTAAAATTCGTCTGAGTCACTAGTATCTCCATCAGTCGGTTCTACAGGAGCATATACTACTATAACTGATACCCTCAACTTTTTAGTCATAAAATGAACGATTAGTATACTATTATTAATACCTTCCAATCCTAAACAAGACTTAGCAACCACCTTATTCATCATGAGCCCTACTCCCTGTCTATGTACCCCTTCCTTCCTGCCTGATTAAATTAATTCTATATTGCCCAATTTCATGCTACCGACCCATGGGAATCTGGGATATGAGTTTCTGAAACTCCTAATAAGTCCAGTTCGAATCGTCTGAATTCGTCAGCCAAATTGTTGATACGATATTATTTTTTTTTTATCATTATTCTCAATTATTTTTCTTGTTATCCCCTTTTTTCATTTGAATTGATATGATGAATTGGCATGCACGATATCCAACCGGTCACTTTTTCAAGAATCTTTTTGCCTTAGTGCGACTTGTTTTCATGTTGAGTTGTTTTTGTATTAATAAAATTGTTTGAACCTGATAGTTACCTTTCAACATCGTAACATTCCAAGTTCCAATTTTCATATTCTTTAAATCATTGAAATTATTTTGGTCTTAGGACAAGCAATGGTCCCTGATACTAGTGCAGGACGGGGATCAACACATCTTTCCAAGTCTACACCAAAGCGTTTAAGCGGACTTAGAACCGGACAGCAAGAAGTCCCTGGGACCTCCAGTATGGATGCAGGCTTTGTGCAATTCTTGGCCCATCTTGGTCACAACACGGTTTTCAGCACTTGGCGATGCTCTTCTATCAACAATAGTCAAAATCCTGCACAGACAGTCTCAAGCCAAATACCTCCGAATCATTACATATTCGTGCCTACAAATAGTATACTTCTAAGGGGATTACTAATAATAAAACTGTCCATACAAAGTCACCCGTGCCAATAGTAACCGAAATTCTAAAAAACGGAATCTTTATATCAATATGTGCATAAAAAATAAAATCTTTGATGCTTAAAGCATCGGAGGTTCATGATCTAAAAGTCTTTGACCATTCTTGTCTTCGGAGGATCCTTGGCGTCAGACTAATCGGCAGAATCAGCATTTTAGATCTCCGTCAATCATGCTCCAAGTGCCTTGACATCGGGTCAGTTATCAAGAAACGCCATCTGCGCTGGCACGGGTACATCCACCGCCGACCAACTGAGGCGGTGACCAAAAAAGCTCTTCACTACTAGCCTTTCCTCGGCTGGATGAAACGCCAAATGGGTCAACGCAAAACGTTGCTTGCCTAAGTCAAAGCTGACCTCGTACCCAAAGAGGGATTTAGCCGCTTTGGCCGACGGTGGGACAAGAACTGGCTCGAAAGCACGCAGGAATGAACCCTAGGCCGCCAAAGATCGAGTTCAATCGTTGACGAACTATTGGATGCCAGGGATGGCTCGCAGCCGTTATCCTGACCCAAGTAAGTACAAGTAAGTATGATAAAAATTGTGCTTTTTGGTAATCCATCTCGGGCCAAAGAAAAGCATGACTATCTTGAATACGACGAGAAAAGGTCATAAGGAAGAATTTAAAGGAGATAGATGCTCCATGATAGGGAGCAAAGAATAGCGCTCTGAATAGATTGGAGTGAAGAAGGAGTGCAAGTAGCTATGTTCGCTTCTGGAGGCCTGGCTATTGTGATGAGTTAACAGTAGTAGTAGTAATATCACTGACTAAACCAAAGAATTCTCAATTGTATATCAGCCATGTATTATAATTAAGTGGTTTTGTCTGTTACCCAGGCGTGTACATCATTTTGCAAAGCAAAATTCAGGTTCTCAGGAGGTGGAGACTGTATCAAATCAACGAAAGGCAGTCCGAAGCCACTTTTCAGTATTTTTTTATTATAAATTTGATGTTTTGTTCTATTTTCTGTACGTTCGTTCACGTTTGGAAATATGGACCTGGTTGTACCACTGCTTGCCAGGGTGAATCTTTGAAACAGGAAAATGATCATTCTCCTCTCTACCCCTGAAGATGTTTCTGGAAATGAATAACATCTACATTTTTTCTCTGAATTTTCATTTGTTGATAACGTTAAGTGATGGTGTGGATGAGAAACAGTGTCGAATCTAACATTGGAAATTTTATACTCTGGAGTTTAACATTATTTTGAAACAAATACTAATATACCCAAATTCAATCTAATTGTTTACCTCTTTTTATTATCGAGTGTGGGAACTAAATAATACGTCAGTTGCAGACGATTTTTCAGCTCCTTGCAATAATTTTCTATGGTTAATTCTACTCTCGAAAAATGCATAATTTTAACTGTTGCTATAAATCTTAGTTGAAAGAGCTGATGGATTGAGCATGCTTGGTAATAGAGATTGGATATAGATATCATTTTTACGAGTACATCACTTCCAATTTTCCATTTACCCCAGTCATATTGTCCCTGAAACATAATTCCCAAGTGTAGTTGGTTTGGGCTATGGCTTCTAGACTTAACTCAATACAAATATGCGTCAGATACTAAAATCGTAAGTAGCTTGGCAGATAGTTAATGAATAATGAACACGGGAAACACTCAAAAACTTTAGTTTTAAGCACTATTCACACCGGTTGGCTCTTGCACAATCTATCGAATATTTCCCACGCGTGACGCAAGCACATGCGAGGGTAGAGGCTACCCATAGTATGGGTTGGGGGTCGGCAACCGTCGGAAGGACTGACACACCAAGATGTACGCTACACCAGGTGGTGAAGAGTGGGCTATCCCTTACTTTTGTTGTAAAAAATAAACCTTACACACAAGCCGTTTCTTATGCTACTTGTTTGTTTTTTTGTTTGCTACTGGTTTGATTTAAAGTTCCTAAATTATGCACCCATCCAAATTTAAAGCTGATCTGTAGTCTTATAAGACCAGAGGCCTCAACAGGCTATATTCAGGCCATACATATAATTAAAATTTTCTGAACTTTTTCTTGAAAAACAATAAAAAGTAGAAACATGATACTGGGTAGCTGAATAAATCTTACAACATGTATCCAGCTAATTTTTGAGTTTTGCTGAAATATTTATGGTTGTTGCTACAAGAGTTCCGCTATTTAAATTCCTGCAAATATGAACAGTCTACAAGTCTACCCCTCGCCAGCTGATAATTGCCTGTCAAACTCGTAAGCTAACTTTTTGAAGTGTGGAGTTAACGTACTAAAATGAAAATGTATAAATATGCCCAGAATAAAATGATGTGACTATGGGTGGCAACAGCTTTTGCCCTTTTTTCCTTTTGCACGCGTGGATAAAGAATTCGTCAGCTCATTTTTGTCATATTAAATAGATAAAAAAAATAACATTTCTTCCAGTTAATTAGTGGCTCCATACTGTAAATTTTTGCAGATTTAAGATGTCTTAGTCCACCTAGACTAAGAATCCATGGACTCGCAATAATGACTGCAAATCCTTTAAATACAAGTTTTGGTGAAAATCAAGCATTATTTTTCCAAATCTTCACTTAAAGTGTTAAGAACTCATTACGGCGGACACCACTGGGGAAACTAAGTCTTTATTTTTTGTAATTGTGGGGGGATGGATCGAACCAATAAATATTGCTTAAGGCACTCTAAATACTACCTAAAAAGGTGGGAAGGTGTACTGAGCCATTAGGACCCTGGTTTAGGCACTTCAGTTCTGCAAACAAAATTGTAGAGACCAGAAATTGTTCCGTTTTTCGATTCAGATCGATACGATTCAGACACAAATTTTGTGTTTTCCATCTTTTTGCATAGGATAGTAATCTGATCAGAGTTTAAATGACCCCTGAACAATTACGGGGAAAAAGGGTAAATTGTCCATGTTTATAATTTTTTTTTTTTGAAGGCAGTGGAAGATAGAGGTGTATCATCAGCAATCTCTCTAATTGTAGACCTGCATTTATCTATACCTAAATATTCGGCTGAATCTGGATTTCAATCAGATATAAAACGTCCACCTTTCTACTAAAATTTACCAACGAGGCTTCTGTTTTAAACTCTCTATCTGAATAGTTCGGGTCTGTGGTCCTGGGGATGAAAGGATCTCTATTGTTTTAAACAATAGAGTTGTGAGAAACAATCAAACTTTAGCGTAAACAGCGAGGCACAGCCCCTTTCATATATGGGATAATTTCTGTTCGTTTTAATTTTTAATGTCGCTCCTTACTTTCAGTTAAAAAACGCTTGTTTTTTTATTTAATTCCATATATGAAAGGGGCTGTCCCGTCCTCAACGCGTGCCTCTTTACGCTAAAGTTTGACTCACTTCATATATGGAATAATTTCTGTTCGTTTTAAGTTTTAAAGTCACTCCTTACTTCCAGTTAAAAAAAAACTTGTTTTTTTATTTAATTCCATATATGAAAGGGGTTGTCCCCTCCTCAACACCTGGCTCTTTACGCTAAAGTTTGACTCTGTCTCACAACTTTTTCTTTTAAACAATATTAAACTTTAGCTTTCTTTAACTTTTCTCCCTTTTTTCGAAAATCAGGCAATTTGTTTCAGGCACGTAACTTTTGGTGGGTAAGACTAAAATTGGTAAACCTTATATATTTGAAATTAGCACAAAAATTTGATCCTTTTGATGTTTCTATTGGTATCAAAATTCCTTTTTTTATAGTTTCGGTGACTATTGAGCCGGGTCGATCCTTACTTTCTGTTCGTTACCACGAACTGTTTGATACTACCTAGGTAAGTGAAATCCACTTGATGCATCTTCTCCTTACCCAGCATCCTCTTTTCAACTTCACTTATTCCTAGTCTTAGTGATTTATTACTAACCTTATTTCCTACCTTGACTGCTGCTATGTTATTCTCGTATATAGAACTAATCACTTCAATGTATTTATCTGAGTATGCCATACAAGGATAGGACTTCGCTAAAGCTCCTCTATTAGTTCCTAAAATTAGTTATTAGTTCCTCTATTAGTTCCTTATTAGTTCCTAAAATAACTAGGTACCTCCAATTTTTCAAAATCATATTCATCATCTTCAGTGATTTATCTCTAACTTACTGTAATACTGTAAAGATTGTTGCTAGGCCTATGCAAGTTAGAGATTAGTGTATCTCTCGTATTTAGTGTTTTATTATTCTAAGCGTATTTTTTTGGTATATATAATACTAGCTCATAACACTAGCTACTAGCTCATAAAACACTAGCTCATAATCTACAAAACTGACGACTCAAAGGTTTTATGATGGCTCAGGTGCTCCTTATTTATTAATCTAAGATTGAAAGTTTGGTGGACGCATTCTCTCCCCTTACTAAAACACACTGTTCTTCCCTTAAAACTTTATCCACAGCCTCTCTAAGTCTAAAAAGTATCATCATACTAAGTATTTTGCACCCACAGAAACAAAGCTAATACCTCTATAGTCACCAAACTCCCTCTTGCTTGCTTATAGATCGGTTTAATTAAAGTTTTCCTAAAATAACTAGGTACCTCCATTTTTTCAAAATCATATTCATCATCTTCAGTGATTTATCTCTAACTTCAAAATCACCATATTAAAAAAACTCATTTACCGCACTATCAGTACCTGGGGCCTTATTATATTTTAATCCTTTTAGTACTGTCAGTAATTCTTCCTGACAAAATACATCATCCTTCACATCCAAAGTAATAAAAATTTTCATTCTTTTCTATATCTTTTCCTGTAACTCTTTCTCGTTTAGCACATTCTCAAATGTTCTGTTCATCTCTTTTTAACTCTTTTCTTAACACTAATTGTGACCCTGTTTTTATCTTTAATTGGGATAAGTCAAGATTCACTTTTCCCTCGCTATTTACTAACATGCCGGTATTGTTTTATTATTATGCCATCTGGCTGCATCTTCCAGATCTTCAGCAATTTTATCCATGGCCTCGAATTCACACCTCCTTACTTCATGTTTTAATATTTTCTCGCTTTTCCTTACATTCCTGTTATTTTCATATGCTCTACCACTCATATAACTCTTGTGCACACTCCTCCTCCTCTCTTTTAAACATAAAGTATTTTCACTGATACTTCACTACTTACTTTCACTACTTACTTCTAGCTGATTTTCTAACTTTCTTCTCTACGACACCATAAGCGACTTCACAAAAGTTTTTTTCCGAAAATCATTCCATTCATCTTTTACATTGTCAAATTTTAGACTCTTCAGTTTAGTATTCGACTATTGCTGGAAAGTTTCTCTCATATTCTCATCCTGGAGTATATCAGCGTCACAGCTTCCCGGAAGGTAGTTACCCTTCCTGACTTTCAGCTTTAAACTAACTCTAGACACTATTAGATGGTGATCTTTGCTTTTAGCATCAATTGCAGCGCTCCTATATATCTACCGTTCTATCTTATATTGATTAAATAAAAAAAACAAGTTTTTTAAACTGAAAGTAAGGAGCGACATTAAAACTTAAACCGAACAGAAATTATTAAGTATATGAAAGGGGCTGTCCCCTTCTCAATGCCTCGCTCTTTACGCTAAAGTTTTTTATCGTTTTAAAAAATAAAGTTGTGAGACAGAGTCAAACTTTAGCGTAAAGAGCGAGGCGTTGAGGAGGGGACAGCCCCTTTCGTATACGGAATAATTTCTGTTCGTTTTAAGTTTTAATGTCGCTCCATACTTTCAGTTTAAAAACTTGTTGTTTTTTTATTTAATTTCTGATCGTTTTTTAGTTAATGCAGCTTTTATTTGCATAAAGATTTTACTTTTCTTTTGCTAAATGGATGTCTTTACAAATTAACTTACGTAACTAACTTCTATATTCGTATATTTTTCTTCTGGCAAAAAATACAAAGTTGCAGATTTTTGCAGATATGAGCTTGAAACCTATGTAATAGGGTTTTCTGATACGCTGAATCTGACGGTGTGATTTTCATTAAAATTCTTTCACTTGTAGGGGATGTTTCCCCCTCTTTAAAAAATCGAGTAAATTTTCTCAGGCTCGTAGCCTTGATGAGTAATACTAAACTTAATAAAATTTATATATTTAGAATCAGCATTATAAACACATTCTTTTGATACATTTATTGACATCAAAATTCCGTTTTTAAAAGTTTCGATTACTAGTGAGCCGTATCGCTTGTTTTTTTATTGTTTTTTTATTACGTATATGTTATTACGTATATGAGGGGATTCTCCCCTTAGTCAATACCACGCTCTTTACGTTCAAAGTTAGAAAAATTTTGATTCACAAACCCCTGAATCACAAAGGCCGTTTAATTAGAATAGATAGCTCTTTTGAAAGCACTAAAAAAAACTGTAGCGTAAAGAGCGAGGTATTGACTTGGGGGATAACCTCCTCACATAAGTTGTAATTTCTGTTCGTTTTAAGTCCTAATATTCCTTCTTACATTTCAGTTGAAAAAACTTGGTTTTTTTTATTTAATTTCTGATCGTTTTTTAAATAATGCTTGGAAATCCAGGCCCCCTTCATAGAAATGTCCCTTACCCCAAAGAAACATCCTCCAAGGAAATATTCTTCAGAGTAACCCCCTCCTCTAGCCCCCCCCCCTCCAGAAAAAATTCTTCCTGAAAATGGTTGTATACTTCCCAATAACCAATAAATAATGCTGGCAAGTCCGGCGCCCCCTTCATGGCAATTTCCCTTCCCCCAAGAAAACTTCCTTAATGAACAGATCCTCCAACATAACCCCCGACCCATCCTTCCCTCCCCACTACCAGAAAAAAAACCTCCTGAAAACTTCTGTATACTTCCCAATAACCAATACTATATGTTAACATTGGGTAAAGTTCATAACTTTTAGCCCTCCCTCTGGATACTTCGGGGGATTAAA